>NC_141875.1:520844385-521136885 GCF_056163025.1 Triticum urartu | reverse complement strand
GGCTCTAGAGTGCACATAATTGGGTCACAAAACAAGGTGCCTGCTCAAACCTGTCAGATGATACTGTATGAGCTTGCACGAACTCCAAGAGCTCCACATCAGCAGCAGCAAGAAGAGAGAAGAGGATTGACGAGTATCTCCGTCTGGGGGTACGTAGTTATCCATACACATGGACACACATGAGTTCAGGCCCAGCTCTCTCGATCGGCTCCTGTGAGTGATCCGATCAGATGGATCTAATCGGCATGCGCTAGAGATGGACATGTGGTCAACGACAGTTTTCCTCGATCTGCACCACTGGAATCTCGTTGAAGGCAGTTTAGGACTAATTTGCACCGAATGTCTGGTCGTTGGTGGGCATGTGCGTGCACCGGGCACGCAGTCATGGCAGGTGTACAATGGCATCGGATTACAATAATGAGAAGGAAAGAATAGCTGCAGACGTAGCGAAGGTGAACTTATCAACCTGCTGCAGAAAATAGAAAACACGCCACCACTATTTTATCTACATATATCTAGCAGCAGGAGTACAGCATCTTTAAGATCAAAAGGCAGTGCTGAAACTATGGGAAAGCTCGGTACGATGCATTGACCAGCAGTAGTACTAGTACAGTACGAGCGACTTGTTTATGATGGTGAGAAGATGGTCGACGTGCAGGTGACCCGATGTCGGGCGGGCGGCGCCGCTGGCCATCTGTGCTTCCGATGCGCCGCGCGGACCAGCGGAATATGCGAGACTATCCATCTAGCTCACCGCTCACGAGCCTTCCTGCAGGGTGCAGTTGCCCCGTGATTGGCCGTCCTCTCGGCGGGTTTCCTAGTTCCCAATGCCGCGCCCCTAGACTAGGTACTAGGTAGGTGACCGCGAATTCAGCTGAAATCGCGAGACGGTGAGCCGGACAATGGTCGGGTCAATCTCTGGATCATCGTTTCCCGCCCTACTTTACTCGCCCACGGATTGACTCTATATAGTTACATCGTTTATCCAATTGGGATGTACTAGAAGGGAATGAACGACGCATGCATGATGCTGGCCTAACCAACGCGTCCCGTGCGAAGCATCAGGCGTGATCTAATCGAGCGCATTGCGTGTCGCGCTCCATCGCCGATCAAACATGTCATTTGCCAAATGGAGTTGTAGCGACGACGATCGACAACGGAGGTGATTTGGCACAACCTTTGCCAGCGACGGTCGCCCGAGATTTTACCGCAAGGAGATTTGGTGAGATGAGATGGGGGAAATAGAGCATGGGCGCGAAGCCCTGGCGGCATGGGTGCCGTAGGCGGGGCCGGTGGATCTCCTGGGGACACGTCTGAGACCCCGCCACGATCGCCTGGCTCCATTGCCACCACAGACCAGCAAGCGAGAAAAGAGGAGGGCGCGACATGAGCGGGGCATTCCCCCAACCATCTGCGAGGCCGGATGCGATGAAGCAGCGAGCCAACCAACCCCATCGCCCTCGCCCCGATTCATCTCTTCTCTCCTCCTCCTTTCCCACTGTCAGTTGGCCCTTCCCCTGCCCTGCCCCCACCGCGCGCCGCTCCTCCCCGATCGCCTCTCCCCTCCTCTATATATATGCCCCGCGGCCTCCCCCACACACACACTCCAACTCAGTGGCAACAGCATCTCCCCTGTTCCGCCCGCCCGCTCGCTCGCCTCTGTTTCTTTTCTTTCTTTCCACAGCGGCTCTGCTCCGCTCCTCACCTCCCTCGATCGCACATACCATATTTGGCCATGGTGGTTCTCGCCGGCTCGCCCGCCGTCGATCACATCCCGCTCCTCAGGTCGCCCGACCCCGGGGACAACTTCTCCGGCATGCCGGTCGTCGACCTCTCCAGCCCTGGCGCGCCGCGGGCCATCGCCGACGCGTGCGAGCGCTTCGGCTTCTTCAAGCTCGTCAACCACGGGGTGCCCGCGGACACGATGGACAGGCTCGAGTCGGAGGCCGTCAGGTTCTTCTCGCTGCCGCAGGCCGACAAGGACCGCTCCGGCCCGGCCTACCCGTTCGGCTACGGCAGCAAGCGCATCGGGCTCAATGGCGACATGGGGTGGCTCGAGTACCTGCTCCTCGCCGTCGACGCCGCGTCGCTCTCCGCCGCCTGCGCCGTCCCGTCCTGCGCGCTCTTCCGGTACGTTCAAAATGGCTGCTGCCTGCGGTGCCCGCGCGAACGACGCGTGTCTGGTTGGTCTCACCGAGTGCTTACGTTACACGCATGGCGTGTGTTTGCAGGGCGGCGCTGAACGAGTACATCGCGGCGGTGCGGAAGGTGGCGGTGCGGGTGATGGAGGCGATGGCGGAGGGGCTGGGCATTGCGCCCGTCGACGCGCTGAGCGCGATGGTGACGGCGGAGGGCAGCGACCAGGTGTTCCGGGTGAACCACTACCCGCCGTGCCACGCGCTGCAGGGGCTGGGCTGCAGCGCCACCGGCTTCGGCGAGCACACGGACCCGCAGCTCATCTCGGTGCTGCGCTCCAACGGCACGTCCGGCCTGCAGATCGCGCTCCAGAACGGGCAGTGGGTGTCCGTGCCCTCGGACCGCGACGCCTTCTTCGTCAACGTCGGCGACTCGTTGCAGGTATGCCCGCCCGTTCCTCACCCCGACACGTGACGCCTTCTCGTGCACGCGCTGACCTGTTTCTTTTTCTACTACTACTAGCACATTTATACTATTCTACTAAAACGATTTGCACTGTGCGCTTTACCAAAATGACGTGAGGCATGATCAAATTGGAGATAGTGCACTAGTAGCACGCAGAGCCATCGTTTGGTTCGCATCATCGCCAGTAAAAACGAAGAACGTCCTATCACCCCGAGCAACTAACAAAAAACCGTAGTAAAATAAATAAATAAACCGAGAAAACGAAAGAAAGAAAGAGATGGTTGTGATGCGCGTCGGTACGGCAGCCACGGCAGAAGCAGGAACAGGTGGCTCCCTCCCTGGACCAAATAACTGCTGCCGGCCCATCGCATATTCGCCACATCGGTATAAATCCGTTTAGGCACATGAGCTTCGCGTGGTTGCTGCATGGATGGCATCTACTGTGATTGCCACCTGTGTGCTTGCTGCCTACGAATCGTATCGTATCGTATGTAGTATGCCTTGATCCCACATACTACAGTTTTTTTTTCTAATATTTGGATGGATGTGTGTGTATATATAGGTGCTGACGAACGGGAGGTTCAAGAGCGTGAAGCACAGGGTGGTGGCCAACAGCCTAAAGTCTAGGGTTTCCATGATCTACTTTGGAGGGCCAGCGATGACACAGAGGATTGCACCATTGCCGCAGCTGCTGGGCGCGGGCGAGCAGAGCCTGTACAAGGACTTCACATGGGGCGAGTACAAGAAGGCTGCCTACAACTCCAGGCTCGGGGACAACAGGCTGGCTCACTTCCACAGGTAGCCTCGCCTGCCGCCTGGGCCCGCTCAACGAGCAGCTTTTACCAACCCAGCCAGCTACCTAGCTTAGCTAGCTCTGCCGTGGCTTGTAGTATTTCCCACACGATCGATGAAGATGAAGAGGGCGGAAGCTACTACTGTACTAGAAAAGAAAAAGAAACAGGGCTAAAAGAAGATGATTTCAAGATTCACATGCAGCAGTAGAGCTGCGGAGGTAGCTAGTAAGTAGTAGATCCTTTTTGCGTGCGTGTGACGTGTGTGTTCATAGTTGCTAAAACCCGCCTTTCCTCTTCGGGAATGCCGGACGAACGATGAACAGATAAGTTGACTTGATGAACAGTTAGTGTGAACCAGATATACTAGCAGAGGGTGGCATCAAAGTGGTCTTCTGATCTTTTCCCAAATTCATGAGTTCCCAAATTCATGAGTGGCAGTATCTGGCCTCGATCTTAGAGCATAATTGGTTTGCTGCCAAAAATTGGCATGCCAATGTTTGGCATTGTGCCAAATATTGGCAACTACTTGGTTGGCTACGAGTTGTTTTGTCTCTCTCACATAAAGTTGCCAATAGTTGGCAAGTCTCAGTATTGCCAATAGTAGCAAACCAATTATGCTCTTGTTTTCTGTACCTCCGATAGCTGTAATTGTGGTGCCCGTAGCGTAGTCGTGTGTACACGTGGGCCTTCTGTTTAACCTGCCAATGATCCAGCGTTTCCCTTTCGCTCTTTCAACAGTCTTTCGTAGCGTGCGGCTTGAACGCGCGGTGATGGAGATCTCTGTCTGTCTTGACTTCAATTGCCAAAATGAATTGGTGCCTTTATTGCTGGCAGGCCAGCAGCTCGTTGGCATTACGAATCCTGGTAGGCCCGGTCCGACGGGGTCCATTGACGGAGAATTTCGGGCCTGCACCAGCAGGGGCCCGCCGTGCCACCGGAACTCATGGCCTGCCCGCCGGTGCCGCTTACCGCTGCTGATCCCCTACACGTTGCTTGTGACCTCTTTTTCTCTCTTCTCGAGTCATGGATTTGTAGGGGCCACGCGGATTTTTAGTTGCACGCCCAAGTTTTTCGCTGCTGTTGCTAGTAGAGTACTTCTCACTCCTTTCAAAATAAGTGTCGTTGATTTAGTACTTCCTCCGATCCTTTTTAGTTCGCATATAAGTTTTGTCCGAAGTCAAAATATCTTTACTTTGACCAAACTTATAGAAAAATGTATTAACATTCACAATGCCAAATAAATATAATTAGATTCATTATGAAATGTAAATTCATAGTATACATATTTGATATTGTAGATGTTGACACTTTTTAATATAAATTTGATCAAATTTTGCAAAGTTTGACTTGACACAAATCTAATATGGGGAGTAAAATGGACTGGAGGGAGTACAACTTTAGTACATTGAATTGGGTCCTCAGACATGCTGATCTACTTGGGGCATGGGCTATGGGGGTAGCACCACCCGCGGGCTGCTCGGGTGTAAACCATAGCCACTACCCCAACCTGCCGCCACCCCTCCTTCCTCATCGCCGCCAGGCAAAGCCTACACGGTGGCAGTGGCCCTACCCTTTCCCACCCGCGAGGCAGGTTGTACAAGGCAGCTTTGCTTTTTGGTAGAGCTGGATGTTGCAGCGTCGGCTAGGCGCTCATAGGCGCGCCCGGATGGCGCAGTGCGGCGCGACGCGGAGGTGCATTGCGGCACAGTGGAGCACACGGTCTGGCGGCAGTGCGACGCGTTTGTGTGGTGATTGCGGTCGTTGGGCCAGTCTGGGCTTCGGCGGGCCGACATTCCTGCTGCCTAACCAGGGGCGCGGTAACGACTGTCGGGTGCCACCTTCGCTGGCGCGTCGAGGATTTACATCGCAGTTCTACTGGTAGTTGGCCTTGGTCCTAGGGGGCATGGCGGTCCTGATGTGGGCCCTGTTGCATGGCGACCTGGATGTTGTTTGGCAGAGCGAATTCCCGTCAGATATCTCGGTAGTGGTCCAAGCGTAGCTAGAAGTTATGGGTCGGAGGTCACACGAGGGGTTTATCCAGGTTCGGGCCTCCGGAGAGTAATACCCTATATCCTACTGGTTTTGATGATTCATGATGGAGGGATACCTCATGCGAGGAATTACAATGGTGTATGAGATTGCTACCGAGAGTTCTCTATGTGGATAGATGATCAATAGGTACCCTAGACCTGGGGCAAGAGAGGTCTAGGGTTTTACAAGGCGGATGCAACCTGGGGCATTCCAGCCCTCTAGTCTTGGGGATCATGAAGGCCGTCCTCGTCTCCTAGGGTTCCACCGCATCCTGGGCCTGATGGGCCCCTTGGCCGATGAGGTCAGGCTCCTAGTCGTTAGCTACCCCTGGTACAGGACCCCGTCCTCATTGTCTCTGACGCATGCTAGGTGTAGATCGGTGTGAGGAAGTTGGTGCCGGCGCAAGCTGGGCGGGCTCTTCCTTCAAGCGTGGACACGCTCGGCTCCATTGAGCGGCGGGCGTCGTCCAGCATGTGTGCGTGGTTCTAGAGGAGGCTTGGCAGACCAGATCCAGCGCGTATAATCTCGATCATGCGCGCGACAGTGTAGGCCAGTTAGTTTTGGCTTGGATTTCGCCTAGGTGCGGCGCGCGGTGGTGCAGGCCGGCTAGTTCCAGTGCTACCTAGACTATTCCGGTGCGCCGCGGTGCAGACTCTCGCCTAGTTCTGCGCAAAGAGGTAAAGGTGGGCCATATCTTGCATGGCTTGCTAGGTCCTGCGTGCGGTGGTGCGGTTCCGTCAGGCTGGTGTGGCTCCGCCAATTTCCTGCGTGCAGCGACGACCAATCCATTTCTAGTAGTGCGTGCTCGATTTCGTCACACCCCGGCGACGTTGGTGCGGCCTCGGATCCTAGGATTGTAGGTGGAAGACTCAGCTCGGGATGAAAAATCTTGCATTGACCTTGTCGGTGCCGACGGTAACGGTGTCCTTGGATGTCGTCTTCCTCCTTGGATGTACCACTGTGTAGCTCGTTGCTCTTCCTCCCTTATGGCTTGAGGTCTCCGGTTGTACACCTAAAATCAGGCCTTGCCAGATCGGGCGACGATGGTGTCATTGACATTGGTTCCTCCTTGGAGGCGTCACCTTGGAGACCCTGTCGATGGATTCCGATGGTGTGCACGGTTGATGGTGGAGCGTGGGTTTGTGGTGGTGTCGACGGGCCTTTTTCTTTCTTTCTTTTCTTATTGCACTTGCCTTTTTTGTGGTGTTTTTCTCCTTTGAGGCTGTTTTTGTAGTACCTTCTTCTATGGCAGCTCTCCTGTCAATATTTGAAGAAAAAAACATTGCTCAATGGTAGCAGTTGTCCCTTTCTTAGTCTTTTGTCACTAGTTCTTTCTCTTCTCTTAATTGATAAGCACAATATACCATGTAGTGCCTCAACCATCACCCTTCAAACACCTTTGTTAATGAGGAACCCGGTCCTCTACAAGATCCCGTTTGCCTCTGTAAACATCACCTTTTGTTTGAGATGTACTGATTGAGCCGATGTGGCAGCTCGGGGAGCGGTCCAGCATGTAGCGTTGGCCATGCCCTTACAACCACTGCTCCACCCCTCCCCCCTCGAATGGTGGTCATGCGGCAGCATTTTTTGAGACTTCACTAGCACCGCAGTCATCATCAGTCTAAGCTGGTGCATAATTCTTTTTTGCACTTGCCTTTTTGCGGTGCTTTTCTCCTTTTGGATTTTCTTGTAATATCTTCTTCTAATCAATTTGGCAACTGTCAACATTTGAAAAAAAAATCCATTGCTCAATGGCAGCAGTCGTCCCTTTCTTAGTCTTTCGTCACTAGTTCTTTCTCTTTTCTTAATTGATAAGCATACTATACCATGCAGTGCGTCAGCTACCACCCTTCAAACACATTTGTCAGTGAGGAATTGGGCTCCCCTGCAAGATCTCGTTTACCTGTGCAGACAACACCTTTTGTTTGAGTTGTCCTGGTTGAGCCGACGTGCAGCCGGGGCAGCGGTCCAACATGTAGCGTCGACAATGCCCTTACAACCACTGTTCTAACCCCCTTTCGAAAGGTGGTCATGCGGGCAGCATTTTTTGAGACTTCACTAGCACCACAGTCAACATCGGTCAAAACTGGTGCATAATTCCAGTTAACCGCATTTTACATTCGTGGCCAAGAACTTTCAGTTATGAACAGAACATCGCTGAGTCATGTACGTACGTGCATAGTTTGGGCTGGCGAATCTGTAAACAAAATCGTCATGAACCGAATCGCTTTCGTCCCATTGGTGGCGGAGTGCTGTACTTAGTGCGAGCTAACCAAATAACTAACTCACATAACTGCTCGTACGGCACAGCAAGCTATAGGTAGCTAAAGCTAGCATGGGAGCTTTGCTCGTCTATGGTCCTATGCTCAACGGCCACACTGCACATGCTCGAGACCATAGCGACAGGCTACGTCGCTCAGCTGGACGCACCGTGCACTGCGTACGTGCCTCTCCCCACACGGACGGGCCCCGTCGCCAGCAGAGTTAGCCCAGCTCGAATGACTATTACGTGTCATGTTAGTTTAACTACCTGGGTAACTTGTGAAAACGCTGCGCTCTCTCCCTTAAAAGTTGAAGAACAAGCACTCGTGGCATTGACATGCCGTCACATGCGCACTGTGTGGCCGATGGGACGGCACCCGTAGCTCGTGCTGCCGGCGTAGGGCATGCAGGTCGGACCGGACGAGCTCGCATTGCATGCATGCATGCATGCGATACGGTCGATGGGAATACGTACGCCTGAATATACCAGCGATCGTCGTCCTGGCACTGCTGAGCGTGACGGTGGGCGCCGTGCCAATAATGCAGCCACCGCGGCCATTCCTGCCGGTGAGAGCTACAGTAAGCTAGCCTTGTTTTTCTAGCTAGCCCCGTGGATTAGGCAGCAGCTAGAGCTAGCGGTCCATCTGGAGGATTCAGTAGCTGCGGAGAGGGTGGCGTTCCTGATGCGCCGCGCGCGCAGCTCTTTGTTTCGCTCCTGGCTCGTGGTTCGGGTCAGGCATGGGCCCGGTTGCCCCATGGACAGGTTGGCTACTTTTTTTTTGGCTACTTGGGCCCTGCGTGTTTCCCTCGCAAAGAAAAGACAGGCTTTGGGCCTGGCTAGGCCGGTCCACCTTGTTGTACCAAAACTGCGGTTGTTTAAATCCCAGCAAACACCGGACCAGCTGGCGCGCAGAGGGTCCTCCGTTCTCTCCCTGTTCTCCCCATCTGGCCTGGAACGGAGCTGGAACGGGGGGAAAGAGGCGCTTCCCCTGTCACCCCCACCCTACCTGCAATTAAGGTTCATGCACCGTAATGAGGCTCATAATCATTACGCGATTTGCGGTGCGATTAGCAGCCACTTGCTGCCTTGTCAGCTGGGGTCTCGGGACTGCTAAGTACACTGCACTTGGGAGTGCCGTTCAATTAGCTCCGTCGGTTAGAGCTGAGCCCAACAGAACTTTTCCCTTTTCAACAGAAGAAGATGCATTATTTTTCAAACGAACAAACAGAAGATGCATTCTGTGAAGAAGATAGCTTGCCTCGCCAAGGCGCGCCATATGGCAACTTGCTGTGAAGTTGCTATCAATTGATCACGATCTAGGCGTTCTGCATTTTCTGTTTTACCTATCCAGATTCCAGAGTGATATTTTCAAAAAAACAAACTGAGTGACGTGTTTTTTATTTTAACTATCTTGTATTGTACGTCATGTACAACCCAAAAATGTCACCAAGCTGTGAACCAATCTGTGGTTGGATGGTTAGAGGGACAGTGGTATCTTCAGACCGAAATGCCTCATGTTTGTATTATTTCTGGATTTATTTCAGGATTTCGGCGATGTGCTTTCAGTGGGAGGAGACGTTCACGTCGATGACGAGGTGCCTACGGTGACCAGTGACGGAGCCAGGGGCGAGCAGGGGCCTGCCCCCCCCCCCCCCCCCCCCCCTAACGATCGACGATTTCTATAACACATAGCGATAAAACTGGATTAATGGACGTACTTGGCCCCCCTTAATAAACAACTCAAACATATAGTAAAATCTGCAGAAAGGGTAAAGGCCCATAATAAAGCCCAATTTGGTCATGGCGTCTGGCCCTGGTTCTGTAAACAAAAAAAAATACTAGTTAGCATTATTTACCCTAAAAATAATGATTAACCCTTGACGAGATTTGTGGCGAAGCGCTGGCGGCTGTGGCTGCCTCCTACCCTCCCTGGCCATGATCAGATTTGAGTCCGATTAAATCAACCGGTGCTGGCTCCGCGATGAGCAATCTAGCGGATACTACCGCCAGTTCCCAGCGGTCCAAGTCAACTAGTCAAGGACTCAAGGTTAGCATCAACAGTCTGCTATTCTTTCTCAACCCTCATCTATGTGCGCCTGAATTCTATATCCAGTTTTACTTATTCTAATGATGATTTACGACGGTAGTTCCTTTGAAATTTCTTTTGATACCCCGCAAAAAAAGATCTTTTGATAGTTTGATCTGCTAAGTAGTTATGAAAAGCATTCGTAAAACTCAAAAAGGGGTTATGAAAAGAAAAGCACCGTCAAACATCACAATGATTAATTTATTTTTTAAGCATGTTGTATTGGGTTCCCAACCTAATCCCCCGCAAAAAAAGGTTCCCAACCTAAGGCTAGTCATAGTGGGAGTAACTTATCTAGTAACGTAGCACACTTCGAGAAAATTCTGCTTATATGGCAAATAATTAATGAGAGGTGGTAACATAATATGTTACTGTAACATAACGCTTTCCAAAGCAAGATGAGTCTACAAGCTAATAAATAAAGCCATCTATGATACTACTAGTATGTTACTTTGCATTATGAAGGTAGTAACTTAGACTAGTGGCATATGCATGACACTAGTCTAAGTTACTCCCCACTATGACCAGCCTAAGACTAGCACAATGGGAGTAACTTAACTAGTAACATCACACATTTCAATACAAGATTGTTTATGTGACAGCTAATTAATGAGGAGAGAGGGATTTGTGGTAACTTAGGTAGTTACTGTAACATCACACATTTCAAGGCATAATGAGTCTATAGCCTAATAAATGAACTCTTTCATGATACCACTCATATGTTATTACCTACTATAAAGGTAGTAATATAGACTAGTAACATCGGCAAGTTACTATTCTATGTTACTCCCCATTGTGAGCAGTCTAATGATATAGTTAACAGGGCTAATGTGCAAGTTACCAATCCCGGTCCAAATGGAGACGACTTGCTCAGAATTGCAAGATAATCTAAATTGAAAAGGGAAACATTTATTAATAATTTGATTTTATTGGCAGTTGCGGGAGAAATTTAGACTAACACAAATGTAACTATATTTTTATTGCGTTGAAAGGACACATTAATATGATATTACATTGTATGTTTTTTCGCACATAATTTTTTTGGTTTATCAACTTTGCTTGGCCCCCCTATACCCAAATCCTGTCTCCGCCCCTGAAGGTGACTTCGTAAATCTTAAGATTATATGTCGGCCCAGTCTCTCGAAGGTGCTCATAGGGTAGGGTGTGCGTGTGTGCGTTCATAGGGGTGAGTGTATGCGCATGTGTACGAGCGCTTGCGTCTGTACTGTGTTCAAAAAACATCACCGAGCTGCTAGGGAACCAGATGAACCTCAGAACATGCGCAATAAATTTACTCGTAAGGAGATCTGGAATTTGAGAGTTAAGTGAAATCATTCCTGGGCCAAGATTAAAGTACGAGATTAAAGAGGGAGCGCTGCCCGCGAAAATAATTCTGCACTAACCCTCGGGAGAATTTTCCTTGCGGAAAAAGGCCCGACGACATCTCCAACACCCACCGTTAAACCATCCACATACGTCCGGACCGCATGGTCCAAACATGTTGTGCCATCCAACGCGCTTCTCTATTGGTCCGCCGAGTGGTTCGGACCACTTTTTCCCGACAGACTAGAACCAAATGTGTGTGGGGGGGGGTGCGGAGTACGGACAATAGACACGTAGGACTCCAACACCCTCGGCCCACCGAAAAGGAAGCAGAGCCCGCGCTTTTGTAGATGCACGTCCTATTTCCACGGCAAAAATCTCCACCCTCTTCTTCCATCTCGCCGCTCTCCACCCAATTCCCGCCCTTTTCTGCCACTCTCTTCTCCCCTCCTGTAGCCGCCACCGCATGGAACCGAAGGATAGCCTGCTAGAGGCGGAGAACGTGGTGGAGGTGCTGGAGCATCACGCTTGCCCGAAAGATCAACTCGGTGACATGGCAAAAATGTAGTGTCAAAGTGAAAGCCGCAAAGGAGGAGACGCTCAAGAAGCGGGCAGCTAGCGGAGAGTGCTGGTGGCAAACGTGCCGGCGGGCATGCTAGTCGCGGACGAGGTGGAGGTCGTGGCGGTCGCGGTGCGCCGACGGTGTCGTCCACCGTACACACGCTGCCATGGCCGGAGCATTACAAGGCTCCATACTTCTACACCGCGAAGCAGCTGGGTACGCAGTCCCCGACATCCGCCATTGTGTCATTCATCGTCGACGTCGGTGTGCAGACGGTGGGCGGGGAGCATATGTGTGCTTGCACGCTGTTCATGTCTATGCCTAAAGCGGGGGATCCGACATATGACGGGGACCGGGAGATGTTGGATACCATTCATGAGGGAGGTAAACGAGGAGGTGCCTATGAGGATGGGCAAGTGGAGAACTCAGATCCCGCCCAGTTCGGCAACTACACCCAGACCAAAATGCAGTATGCCAACACCCAAATGGGCAGGCAGTAGGCCAACACCTAGATGGGCACACAACAGCCGGATTGGGCCGTCGGACAGCAGCAGCAGGAGGAGAAGGCTGACGGCGACGAGGAAGATGATCTGGATGATCTTGCCGGCGATCCGAAGAAAAAGGGTAGAGGAGAAAGATTCAACGTGCGGGAGGACGAGATGTTGTGCGATGCATGGTTGGCCACTAGCCTCGATCAGATCCATGACACGAAGCAAAAGGGTGCAACCTTTTGGAACAACAAGCATTCCACACCCTACTCTGACACGGTCATCCACAACCATGAACCAAAGTCCCTCAACCATCGACGGTGCACCATCCAAGAGGTCGTCTCGAAGTATTGCGGTCACTTGAAGCATCTCATCGCACGATGGCCTAGAGGTGCACAAATCCACGAGCAAGTAAGTTCATTTGGCCAGAAATGTATAGTATTGCTGATCACTAGCTGGATATGCATAGTATTGTTGATCACTAGCCGGGCACAGTATCGTTTATCACTAGCCGGATATGCATAGTGTTGTTGATCACTAGCCGAATATGCATAGTATTGTTGATCAACCGCTGGATATGCATAGTTTTGAAGCCAAATGTGCATAGTTTTTGTTGGTCACTAACCAGATATGTATGCATAGATCTTGACAATGTTTTATTTTGTAGTCACCCCGTGCATGCAATGTTCAAGAAGTTGGAGAAGGAAAACTTTGCCGTCATGCATTGTTGGTTGAAGTTGAATGGGGCAACCCAAGTGGAACCTATTCATAACTAAGACCACTGCCCAAGCCACCGAGGAAGAAACCGGGGACCCAACCGATCCAACAAAAGAACCGTGCAAGAAGATTAGAAGAGGGTTCCGGGTAATGAAGTGGGAGGAGGAGAGGGCAAAGCAAGAAGGTGTGGCTGCCAAGTTGACGGAGAAATTCAAGGACATCTTGTCGAAGAAGGAGGAGGCATATGTCAAGAGGTCCGACATCAAGAAGGAAAAAGGCGAAGAGGTTCAAACTGTTGATGGAGGAGACCAAGAAGAAGCTGACGCTCAAAGAGAAGAGGGCCTTGATCAAAGAGAAGAAGGCCATGCTCGAGGAGAAGAAGTGGTTGCTCGAAGAGAAGAAGGTGCAGATTGCAGCCAATGCGGAGGACGCTAAGATGTTGACCTTGAGTTTAGATGCTTTGGATGATGATGCAAGAATAATCGTGCAAGCCGTCTGCTACAAGATATTCTAGCGGAAAAAGATGACTTGGAGGCGGCTGACAAGAAGGAGATGGAGGCAGTAGAGGAGGAGGAAGCGGAGGCTTCCTACACGACGGTGACGACACCTCGAGCGTGGAAGCTCAAACTGTCGGTTTGGCAGGGCAAAAAAACTAATTTTCTTCACGGACTGCCGGACTGATATTATTTTGTGATCAGGCATGTAAAAACCGCATCATACTTGCCTCTTTTTGGGTGTGATCGGGATTGTGATCCGGCGCTGCTTGATCTGGCGCGTGTATGGATAGGACTTTATTTGAATTTCAAATTGCTCTTTCCTGGTGGACATATGCAGGATAGCGTTCGATGGCTGCCTCCAGCATCAGTGTCCGTGGACTAGTCCCCCTCTGTCCACGAACGAATGCCGGATCAAATTTGCGGGTCAGGGTTGGATATGCCCTGACCCCCCCCCTCGAAGTATACATATCCACTTCATATCCCACGTCTCTTCATCTCCCTTTTCCTTCCCCAATCGTTTAAGGAGACACACAAGAGATGACGACGGCGCCGATCTTGATGGTTGAGAATGGATGAACCTCGCCGTCGACGACCAGGCGAGGATGCCCCAATTACTGTGAGATTTCTGACAACTTCATCACCCCATATCTTTCTCCCCCACCCAACCAGGACGCCCCTGAGTTCAGTAAAATTTTGGTTAGGGTTTGTGGGCTCATGTGGTCGGATGCATTGTGGTTCATTTCTACTATTGTTCATCGTGTGATCTACGTTCATTGGTAGCACTTCCTCCCACTACTTATTACGCCTATATCGATTACTGCAAGGGCTTAAGAGCGGGTTTGTGATGCTACACATTTTGCATGCTCTTTGTTTTAAAGTTGTCAAATTTTCTCATGGATGGGGTGTTTTATTGTACCATGTTTTTCGAATGAAGTGTTGAACTAAATCAGTATTGTAAATTGAAGGAGCTAGGTCCCTCATTTCATTGTGAACTTGTTAACTTAATGCCATAATGAATATGTTAACTGAATTTGTTGCAGTTTGGGGGGGGGGGGTCCTGTGAGCTTAGGCTTTGATTGAATATGATTTGGCTTATGAATATTGTTGAACATCGGATTGATGACAAGTATGACATTGATATAAACCTTGTCTCATTAGTACCATGGAGATTATATTTTGATGGTTCAGTTTGTAGCAATGGCCAAGGTGTTGGTATTGTTTACATATCTCCTCATGGTGCTGTTTTTGAAGCCTCATGCCGCTTAGAATATTTTTGCACAAATAATCAAGCCGAATATGAAGCATTGTTATTCGGTTTAGAGATGTTGCTTGCTATAGGTGTTACACATATTGAGGCTTATGGTGATTCGTTACTAGTGGTGCAGCAAATATCCAAAGTCTTTCAGTGTTTGGACGAATCACTTAGTGTTTATCTTAATAAATGTCTAGATATAATTTCTACTTTGGATTGTTTTAGCATTGCTCATATATCTAGACATGACAATTGGAAAGCAAATGGGTTGGCACAACAGGCATCCGGCTACCATGTTGATCATGACGTGTTTCATATTTCTGAAAAGCCGATGTCTAGTCTTGCCGACGTAGGGGAGGCCGAACCGGAGCCCACCGTTTCGGCCACTAATGAAATATTCAATGCAGGAGAAAGTCAAGACTAGAGGAAACCCATTGTTGATTATTTGTGTGATCCTAGTAGAAGGGTGGACAGGGATGTTCGGCGGATGGCTTTCAAGTATACAATGAGAGATGATGATCTCTATTGCCGAACGGTTGATGATGTTCTTCTAAAGTGCTTGGACGAGGACCAAGCGAGAGTTGCTATGGGGGAGGTCCATGAAGGTATTTGTGGCACTCATCAATCGGCTCCCAAGATGAAATTGTTGCTACGACGTGCTGGATTTTATTGGCCGACTATGATTAATGATTGCTTCAGATATTACAAAGCGTGTGAAGCTTGTCAAAAATTTGGTGATATTCAGTTGGCTCCTGCTGCTATGTTACATCCCACTATCAAGCCGCGGCCTTTCAGAGGATGGGGTTTAGACTTTATTAGACAAATTCATCCGTCTTCCTCAAAGGGGCATCGGTTCGTATTGGTGGCAATCGATTATTTCACTAAATGGTCTGAAGCAGTACCTCTCAAGAACATGACACATACGGAGGTGATTAAATTCATAACCAAGCACATTATTCATAGATTCGGCATTCCTCAAACATTGACTACAGATCAAGGCTCCTCTTTCATGTCACACCAAGTTAGAGAATTTGCCGAATCTTATGACATAAAATTGCTCAATTCCTCTCCATATTATGCCCAAGCCAATGGACAAGCTGAGTCTAGCAATAAAATTTTAATCAAGCTCATCAAGAAGAAGATTGAGGATAATCCAAGGAGATGGCATGAGTTGTTGTCTGAAGCTTTGTGGGCACATAGGATCTCAAGACATGGTGCTACGAAGGTGACTCCATATGAGCTAGTATACGGTCAAGAGGCTGTGAAAGTGCAACTATCCCTAGGTGGTTTTGGTAATTCATAACAACATATATCTCATTGAGCTAATGCTATTCCAAGATGATTATTTCAGGAAAGCTCAATGATTGGCATGGCATGGATGTGAAAGTGGAACCCTCAAAATGCTAAGGACAAAGGATTGGTCAAGCTCAAAAGCTCAAGATTCTTCATTTTATATTTTAGTGATCCAAGATCACATTGAGTCTTTAGGAAAAGCCAATACTATCAAGGAGGGATGAGGTGTTGCTTAATGAGCCTCTTGCTTCATGTGCTTAATGATATGCTCCAAAAACCCTCAACTACTTTCCCATATCCACATATGACCTAAACCCTAAGCCAAACTCGGTCCTACCGATTCTTCCTATCCGGCGCCACCGAGTTTCACTTGTCATTAGCCACTGCCAAACCCTAGCAATTCGGTTCTACCGATAGGGATCTCGGTCTCACCGAGATGGGGTTGCAAACTCTCTGTTTCCCTTTCGTAACTTTTCGGTCTCACCGAAAGAGCGAATCGGTCCCACCGAGATTGCAATGTAAACTCAGTGTTTCCCCTTTGTAACTTTTCGGTCTCACCGAGTTCCACTCGGTCCCACCGAAAGAGCAAATCGGTCCCACCGAGTTTGCATGACCAACTCTCTGGTTAGCTAATTACCAAATTCGGTCTCACCGAGTTTGTGTAATCGGTCTCACCGAGATTACGTTATGCCCAAACCCTAATCATATCGGTCCTACCGAGTTGCATGTCAGTCCCACCGAAAATCACTAACGGTCACTAGGTTTACATTTTCGGTCCGACCGAGCTTATTGATTCGGTCCCACCGAGATTGGAAAACTGTGTAACGGTTGGATTTTGTGTGGAGGCTATATATACCCCTCCACCTCCTTCTCATTCCGTGTGAGAGCCATCAGAACACATACACCATTCCAACTCATATGTTCTGAGAGAGAACCACCTACTCATGTGTTGAGACCAAGACATTCCATTCCTACCATATGAATCTTGATCTCTCGCCTTCCCAAGTTGCTTTCCACTCAAATCTTCTTTCCACCAAATCCAAATCCTATGAGAGAGAGTTGAGTGTTGGGGAGACTATCATTTGAAGCACAAGAGCAAGGAGTTCATTACCTACACACCATTTGTTACTTCTTGGAGAGTGGTGTCTCCTAGATTGGCTAGGTGTCACTTGGGAGCCTCCGACAAGATTGTGGAGTTGAACCAAGGAGTTTGTAAGGGCAAGGAGATCGCCTACTTCGTGAAGATCTACCGCTAGTGAGGCAAGTCCTGTGTGGGCGATGGCCATGGTGGGATAGACAAGGTTGCTTCTTCGTGGACCCTTTGTGGGTGGTTGCTTCTTCGTGGACCCTTCGTGGGTGGAGCCCTGTGTGGACTCGCGCAACCGTTACCCTTGGGTGGAGCCCTGTGTGGACTCGCGCAACCGTTACCCTTCGTGGGTTGAAGTCTCCATCAACGTGGATGTAGGATAGCACCACCTATCCGAACCACGGGAAAAACATCCGTGTCTCCAATTGCGTTTGAATTCTCCAAACCCTTCCCTTTACATTCTTGCAAGTTGCATGCTTTACTTTCCGCTGCCTATATACTCTTTGCATGCTTGCTTGAATTATGTGATGATTGCTTGACTTGTCCTAAATTAGCTAAAATCTGCCAAGAACTAAAATTGGGAAAAGGTTAAGTTTTTATTTGGTCAAGTAGTCTAATCACCCCCCTCTAGACATACTTTCGATCCTACAAGTGGTATCAGAGCTTTGGTCTCCATTTGCTTTGATCTCCATAGCTTTTGGTGGTCATAGCCTTGGTTTCACAACCTAGGAGAGTATGGCGTCTAGCGAGGGAAATTATCACCGTAGAGGCCCTTACTTTGATGGTACTAATTTTGCTAGTTGGAAGCATAAAATGAAAATGGATATTCTTGGACATAACCCCGCCGTTTGGGCTATTGTGTGTGTTGGTTTGCAAGGTGACTTCTTTGATGGGAGAGAACCAAACTGTAAAGCTACCGCGGATGAGTTGAAGATGTTGCAATACAATGCTCAAGCTTGTGATATTCTCTTCAACGGATTGTGCCCCGAAGAATTCAACAAAATCAGCCGTCTTGAGAATGCAAAGGAAATTTGGGACACTTTGATTGATATGCATGAAGGTACCGACTCCGTCAAGGAATCCAAGTTGGATGTGCTTCAAAGCCAACTTGACAAGTTCAAGATGAAGGATGGTGAAGGTGTCGCTGAAATGTACTCTAGGCTTGCTCTCATCACAAATGAGATTGCCGGCTTAGGAAGTGAAGAGATGACCGATATATTCATCATCAAGAAGATTCTAAGAGCCTTGGATGGAAAATATGATATCGTGTGCACATTGATCCAAATGATGCCCAATTACAAAGATCTCAAGCCAACGGAGGTGATTGGAAGAATTGTTGCTCATGAGATGTCACTTAAGGATAAAGAGGAACTTCACAACAAATCAAGTGGTGCCTATAAAGCCTCATGTGAAGCCCCTACATCATCAAGTGAGAAACAAGACTTCAATGAAGAATTGAGCTTAATGGTGAAGAACTTCAACAAGTTCTACAAGAGTAGAAGCAAAGATAGAAGCTTCAAGTCAAGGTTCTACAATGACAAAAGATCTTCTAGTCGAGAGCGAAACTGCTACAATTGTGGAAGACTCGGACACTATTCCAATGAGTGTATGTCTCCCTACAAGATAAGAGAAGATTCTCCAAGAAGAAGAAGCAAAGAATCACCACCAAGAGAGAGAAGGAGTAGAGATGATCGTTATGAACGAAGATACTCACGGAGAAGCAAGGATTCGGAAAGGAAGGAAAAATCATCAAGGAGCTACACAAGACAAAGACATCAAGTTCATGTTGGTGAATGGGTATCCGGCTCCGACTCCGACAGCCACTCCGAGAGAAGTTATCACTCCGACTCCAAAGATACTCAAGATGAAGGTGTTGCCGGTCTAGCACTTGTGTCAACCAACTCCTACGACATATTTGACTCACCAAATGAAGGAATTGGAAGATGCTTCATGGCCAAAGGTCCTAAGGTAACACAGCCCGAGTATGTTGATTTTAATAGTGATGAAGATGACTTGTTAGGTGATGATTTGCTTGGTGACAACTCTAGTGATGAATATTATGATGAAAGACCAATTAATCATGCTAATTAAGATAAAACGAATGACAATGATAAGGAGAAGATTGAGGCTCTAACTAAAGAACTAAACACTCTTAAGTTAGCTCATGAAACTATCTTCGAAGATCATCGAGAACTTTTAAGAGCTCATGAGAAATTACGCTTTGAAAAGCTCAATCTTGAGCAAGAGCATGAGTTCTTAAAGGCAATCAATGATGATCTCCGTAAGAAAAGTTCTTCTTACATTGCCAAGCGTTTACTCTTATCTACTTACATGCCTCAAGTCAAGTCTAGTAACAAGAAAGATTCTTCCTCTAGCAGTAACAATGATCATGCTAAATCCAATATTGTTGCTTCTAGTAGTTCTCTTGATTCCACTAATGATTCTCTTAGCCAAGTTACACTTGAGCAAGAAAATAGTTTATTGAAGGGAATTATAGAGAAAGGAGTGTACAAAAGCCTTGCCGGGAGTAAGCAATTCGAGGAAATTGTGCGCAAGCAAGGAATGCACCGGGAGAATCAAGGTGTTGGTTTTGAACGAAAGTTCAATGCCAATGGAGTTGAGTGGGAAGAAGATCAATACCCCAAGACAAAGTTTGTCCCTCAACAAGAGAAGTATGATGCTTCTTTCAAGGGGACACAAGCTCAAGATGATCTTCCACCACAAGACTACAAGCAAAAAGGCAAGGACAAGCTTCAAGAGGAAATTGATGCATTTGAAGAAGCTCCTAAGACCTTAGTCAAGTGGATTCCCAAGACTACTTCAAGTTCCACTTCATCAAGTACGACTACAACTCCAAGGATTCCCATCAAGATGATGTGGATCCAAAAGAAGAAGAACTAGAGAGTTCTTGAGGGTGACTCCGCCAACATACTTCACTCTTATCATTTTGGCAAGAACAAGTGCAATCAACTTCCACATCTTGCACTAGTTCAAGGAGTCACAAACCCTCTTGTTGGTAAGACAAGGGACAAGGTAACCTAAAAGTTTTCATGGACATCATCTTTTGTGTGCATCACTCTATGTCTATGGATATCCTTGTTTGTTCCTTGTGGGACTAACCCATGTAGGTATTGAAAGTGCAATTCACTCAAATGGATAGCTCCAAGTGATCTACATCAACATTGAGCATCCACATCTTCAATATCTACATGAAGTCATCATCGACAAAACCCAAGGTTAGTTCATCCCTCTTAGGGGGGATATCACATCTAGGGGGAGCTTTACTCTAAGACTTGAGCTAAAGCAACTCTAAAGATGTGAACAAAACAATGCTTTATGTAAAAGTGGTAACCCCACTTGAGCTTAAACGATGAGTATGACCTATGATCAAGTGTTCTCACTTGACTCCTAAGTCAATATACTCATATATAGATGACCTAGTCATCGCAAATTGCTTGATAGATGCTAGAATTGGTTGTGCATGCCTTGTCACATATTTCATTTGCCATCTTATTGTGTGAGCATGCCGGTTGCATATTTTACTCATTCAAGGACATCCACTTGTTGTTTTGATTGTTTGGTTTTATCTTCTTCTGCCAAGTGGATGGACAAGAATGCCTAAGAACCTCCTCTAGCTATCTATGCTTTTCTCGTCTCAAACTCTATTCATGCTGCATCACAAAATTTGATCAAGTCAGATTCGAACCACTCTGTGAGGAGCGCTCGGAGTCCCCGATTCGTCATAGACTTAAACTTCCAAAACCTCTTTATGATTCTCGGTCTGACTGATACTCCACTTTCGGTCCTACCGAGATCATTAAGTTGATCTAGGTTTTCGATCTCGGTGCAACCGATTTGAACATTTCGGTCACACCGAGTTTCAGTAACTGCACGCAGTTATGAATCTCGGTGCCACCGAGTTGATCCACTCGGTCACACCGACAGGGTCGGGCTATATATAGTCACGGGCAAAATTTTGGAAATTTCTCCGAACCCCTTCGCCCACGCGATAGCCTGCTCTGCCTTCGTGGTCTCCGGATCGTCTTCTCGCCGCCAGCCGCCTCCAGTAGCTGGTCTCCATCGCCGTCAACGGGAATTCTGCCCCGCTGTTGCCGCCGTAGCAAGTCCCCGCCGAACTAGGGTATGGACTTGATCTTTGTGCTATTCCTCAATCCAATTTCTAGCACATTGTGTTCTTCATGATTCTTGCCACGATTGAAACACTCCTATCCAGTCAAAACGCTCATAGATTAGGTTTGATTCGAAAATTCTAGGTTTAGGTTTCCGCCGAAACCATCTCGGACCCACCGAGTTGAAAAACTCGGTCCCACCGATTTGGCTTATGCCATTGCACAAGTGAGACTCGGTCTGACCGAGAATTACTTATCGGTGTGACCGATTTTGGAACTCTGTGAAACCCTAGCAGTCTCGGTGCCACCGAACTGTGACTCGGTCCTACCGAGTTCACTAGTTTAGGTTCCAAAACTGCTTCAGTATCACCGAGTTTGAAAATCGGTAGATCCGAGATGATTTCAGTGGGAAACTAAAGCTAAGTTTTTGGATCATTCTTTTGCAAAAATCTCTGCATTTTGTGATGCTCATCCTTTCTACCTCATCTATAATCTGTTCACAGGGTCAGCAGTCAGTTTGCAGCATGTCTGATCAAAGTGATAGCCAAAATGTGTCAGAACAGCAAGTGGTGATGAGTGAGGGCACTAGTCCCTCAAGTTCTTCAGATGAGGGCAGCAGGAGCACCCCTAGCAACTTGCCAAAGGCTGCCACGAGACAGAGGAAGAAGAGGACTTCAGATTCCGAAGATGAAGACTATGTGGCAGAGGAAGAGGCCACTTCCAAGAGAGTTGAGCCAGCTCAAGGCACTAAGTCAGGCCTGAAAATCAAAAGGCCAGCAGGCAGGCAGCCAATGTCAAAGGCCAGAATGTCAACTGAGAAGCCCATAGAGCCAGTTGCAGCTGAGGGCAAGAAAAGAAAGGAAAGGGTGAAGAAGACTATGGCTAGAGTGCTTGCTCAAAGCTTCCATCATGGAAGAGGAAGAAGAAGAAGAGGTAGCTGCACCAGCACCCAAGGCACCCAAGCTAATGGGAGATGCCATAAAATCAGGGGGAGCTGCTTCCAAGGCCAAGCCAGCTCCAAAGCCAAAGACAAATAGGAACACAAGAAGCATTCCTGCAGCTGAGAAGAACAAGGCCCCAGTGCCTGAGACTGTTGCTGAAGAAGAGGAAGAGAATGTCCTGAGAAAGCTCAAGCCCAAGATCCCAGACCACAACGATGCTCATCCTGTGGCTGAGGACATGAAGCTTAGGAGGGATTCAGGGCTGAGGAAGTGGAGAGAAGCAGACCCATATGCTTCAAGGAGAAGGACTGCCGTGGATTACAGATTTCACACCAAGGAGCAGCAGGATTTTTATGAGACAGTGCTGCTAGATAAGAAGCCCATTGTCTGTGATATGCGATGGGTTGATTGGACATACATCAAGGACAATGAGGAGCACTGTCCTGGAGTGCAAGACAGCTTCATAGCTTGTGGAGTAGCTGACTTTGTTGGGCAGAAGCTCACAAAGTGGAACGAGGAACTCATCATGCAGTTCTACTCCACAGCTCACTTCTACCCAGATGGGAGGATCACATGGATGTCTGAGGGTACAAGGTACCAATCCACAGTTGCTGAGTGGGCACAGATCATTAATGCCCCAGAGGAGCAAGATGATGACTTGGATATCTATGCCAAGAAGAAAATGGACCACAACTCAATGTCAAATATGTACAAGGAGATCCCAAATGAAGCACTTGATACCTTCAAGTTTGGCTCAGTACATTACCTTCTGTCAGGGCTCCCGACGATCAATTGGATACTAAGGCACACCTTACTGCCCAAGTCTGAAGATCACAAGATGATTAGAGGCCATGCTATCAACTTGCTACATGTGTTTGATGTGCCTCATAAGTTCAAGGTGATGAGCCTCATAGTGGAAACAATCAAGAGGACTGCAGCAGACCAGAAGAGGAGCTGCGGATATGCCCCTTAGATTCAGGAGCTCATCAACTCCAAGATGGGCACGGGCATATATTTATTGGACAAGGAACATTTGCCCATCCGTCCAGATTTTGAGAACAATGAAGTTGTGATGACTGAGAACGAGCCATCGTCTGCACAAGCTTACGCAAAGAAGGAGAAGGCGAGGAAGGAGAAAGCTGCCAAGATGCCTACTCAAGAGGAGGCATCTGAATATTTCTTGAAGACCAAACAAGAGCAGCTTGGTTACTTGATTGCATCCACGCTGAGGATTGAGCAAAGTCTGGCCACCCTCACTCAAAATCAGCAGAGCCTAGAGAGAATCATGGAACAGAAGTTCTATGACTTGGATGTCAAAGTAACGGAAGTTCAGTCTGCAGTGGAGCAGCTCCAGGAGGACATGCAGGAGAGGAGAGGCAGGACTACTACTCATGCCTTTGCCAGAGTGCCAAGAGGTCCGAGGTCGTCTGCCGTGCCAGTTGCCGACACAAGAGCCGCCACCTCAGCACCAGCCACAGCCTCAGTTCCACCAGCTCTAGCATGTGCTTCAGCTCCAACCCCAGCGTCTACTTCAGCATCTACCGAAGCCTTCGTCCTTGGAGTGATCCGGACTCCACCACCACCTAAAGATCAAGCCTGAGCGTCGATCTAGTGCTATGCATTTTCTAGGAACTTTTTGGTAACTTGTTGTCAAAGGGGGAGAAGATGTATAGATCATAGGCTTCGAGAGAGAGAGAGTGTTGCTTTTCTCTCTTGATTTATTTGGTGGTTTTTCAAACTTGTTTGCTTTTGAGTGCTTGAGATACTATGCTTGTGAGACATTGATGATCATATGTTTGATCATAAGCTACACTTAATGCTTGCTTAATGCTATTATCTTATCTATCTTATGTGATCTTTCACTTTTCTTGGTGATGAGTGCATGCATTTCATTCTTATCATTTTAAGCGCTCCACCAAGATGTATGTGACATGGAAGAGTAACCCATGACTCTAACTCCTTGTGCATTTGCAGTCCAAAGCAAATTTTAAATATGCACAAATTTAGGGGGAGCTCTTACTTATCACATACTTCTCAAAGCGACGATATATTTCATGCTTATTATCATTTGTCGAAGCTTTGATCTATATGTTGTCATCAATTACCAAAAAGGGGGAGATTGAAAGTGCAACTATCCCTAGGTGGTTTTGGTAATTCATAACAACATATAGCTCATTGAGCTAATGCTATTCCAAGATGATTATTTCAGGAAAGCTCAATGATTGGCATGTCATGGATGTGAAAGTGGAACCCTCAAAATGCTAAGGACAAAGGATTGGCTCAAGCTCAAAAGCTCAAGACTCTTCATTTTATATTTTAGTGATCCAAGATCACATTGAGTCTTTAGGAAAAGCCAATACTATCAAGGAGGGATGAGGTGTTGCTTAATGAGCCTCTTGCTTCATGTGCTTAATGATATGCTCCAAAAACCCTCAACTACTTTCCCATATCCACATATGACCTAAACCCTAAGCCAAACTCGGTCCTACCGATTCTTCCTATCCGGCGCCACCGAGTTTCACTTGTCATTAGCCACTGCCAAACCCTAGCAATTCGGTTCTACCGATAGGGATCTCGGTCTCACCGAGATGGGGTTGCAAACTCTCTGTTTCCCTTTCGTAACTTTTCGGTCTCACCGAAAGAGCGAATCGGTCCCACCGAGATTGCAATGTAAACTCAGTGTTTCCCCTTTGTAACTTTTCGGTCTCACCGAGTTCCACTCGGTCCCACCGAAAGAGCAAATCGGTCCCACCGAGTTTGCCTGACCAACTCTCTGGTTAGCTAATTACCAAATTCGGTCTCACCGAGTTTGTGTAATCGGTCTCACCGAGATTACGTTATGCCCAAACCCTAATCATATCGGTCCTACCGAGTTGCATGTCAGTCCCACCGAAAATCACTAACGGTCACTAGGTTTACATTTTCGGTCCGACCGAGCTTATTGATTCGGTCCCACCGAGATTGGAAAACTGTGTAACGGTTGGATTTTGTGTGGAGGCTATATATACCCCTCCACCTCCTTCTCATTCCGTGTGAGAGCCATCAGAACACATACACCATTCCAACTCATATGTTCTGAGAGAGAACCACCTACTCATGTGTTGAGACCAAGACATTCCATTCCTACCATATGAATCTTGATCTCTCGCCTTCCCAAGTTGCTTTCCACTCAAATCTTCTTTCCACCAAATCCAAATCCTATGAGAGAGAGTTGAGTGTTGGGGAGACTATCATTTGAAGCACAAGAGCAAGGAGTTCATTACCTACACACCATTTGTTACTTCTTGGAGAGTGGTGTCTCCTAGATTGGCTAGGTGTCACTTGGGAGCCTCCGACAAGATTGTGGAGTTGAACCAAGGAGTTTGTAAGGGCAAGGAGATCGCCTACTTCGTGAAGATCTACCGCTAGTGAGGCAAGTCCTGTGTGGGCGATGGCCATGGTGGGATAGACAAGGTTGCTTCTTCGTGGACCCTTTGTGGGTGGTTGCTTCTTCGTGGACCCTTCGTGGGTGGAGCCCTGTGTGGACTCGCGCAACCGTTACCCTTCGTGGGTTGAAGTCTCCATCAACGTGGATGTAGGATAGCACCACCTATCCGAACCACGGGAAAAACATCCGTGTCTCCAATTGCGTTTGAATTCTCCAAACCCTTCCCTTTACATTCTTGCAAGTTGCATGCTTTACTTTCCGCTGCCTATATACTCTTTGCATGCTTGCTTGAATTATGTGATGATTGCTTGACTTGTCCTAAATTAGCTAAAATCTGCCAAGAACTAAAATTGGGAAAAGGTTAAGTTTTTATTTGGTCAAGTAGTCTAATCACCCCCCTCTAGACATACTTTCGATCCTACATGCTGTTTTACCGGTGGAAGTGAATTTGAATGCTTTGAGAATAGCCAAACAAAATGATTTATCGGCAGTAGACTTTTATAACTTGATGATGGACAATATTGATGAGGTTGCCGATAAACGTTTGGCTGCTTTGAAGGCCATAGAGAGGGACAAGTTGAGGGTAGCAAGGGCTTACAATAAGAAGGTTAAGTTGAAGAATTTTCAAGTTGGCGATCTCGTCTGGAAAGTAATTCTCCCGATTGGTTCAAGAGACAGAAAATTCGGGAAGTGGTCTCCAAGTTGGGAAGGTCCTTTTAGAGTTGCAAGAATAGTTCCCGGAAACTCTTATTTGGTGGAATCCGTACAAGGGGCACTGTTACCTCGAGCTCTCAATGGCAAGTACTTGAAGAAATACCACCCAAATGTGTGGCAAGAAGCCTAAGTGGGCAGTGGCCGATATATGACTATCGCCCTTAGCACAAACATGGCCGATACCTGATTATCATCCTGAGGAAAATGGCCGATGGAGTGTTGACATCGTCCTTAGAACAAACACAATACAAGTTATTTTTCGGCACACAAGCTTTGCCGAAAAACAGGGGGGCATGTGTTGACACCAGATTTTGGCATGATCACGAATCCGGATTCATATGCAAAAGTTAGAGGCAACACTTCACGGGCCGGCCCTGAGTGAGAAAGTATTCGGCCTTTGCCGGCTGAATGAAACCTTGCCGAGGTAAAACCTTGCCGGCGTGGAAAGCTTGCCGACGGAGAAGCTTGCCGGTGTGAAATCTTGCCGAGGGAAAGACCTTGCCGGGGAGGAAAGCTTGCCGGGCGAAGACCTTGCCGGGGGAAGACCTTGCCGGACGAAGACCTTGCCGGGGCTGAAAAGCTTGCCGGGAAAAAGCTTGCTGGGGTGGAAACTGTCAAGGCCAATCCGACCAGAAGCTGAAGATGGGCTCAAATGATTATCTAGATGGACTCAAATGGAGAAGTGATCTACATAAAATAGTTCCGTATTATTGATATGAGCATCTTTGAAATTTGGGTCATCGCCGTCCGATTTTATCTCGAAAGCCGAAACTATGCTCAAAGTACTAAGATCTTATATTCAAAGTATAGTTTAGCTGATTAAGCCCCCAAGACAACCTCAAATGAAAAAATGATCTACACGGGTTGTCTTCGTCTCGTCGAAACAATCGATTTTGATATAAAAATCGTTCAAATCCGAGTTCGTATGCAAAAGTTAGAGCAATCGGAGTGCAGTCCTGTCATGAGGCGAGATGTGGCGCGCCCCACCAGACACATGTCTGACGGGTAGCGCGAGGAAATAGCTTGTGTTGCGAGACCGATCTGACTCTCAAGATGATCTCTGATCAAAAAACCTTCAACATGAAAGTTGTTCGTCTCGTCGAAACGGCCAAGATTGCTTTTGAGCTTGTTTTCATCCGAGATCGTTTACCACCGCAAAAAAGACCCGCAAGGTGCAACCAGTTTAAACCGAACAGTTTTGGAAAGTTCGGATGAACCAGTCCGAATTTGACTAGGGTTTTGGAGGTGAATTGATGTAATTTTCTTGTAAGGAAAGCCTAGATAAATTCTTTGCTTGTACGGGAAGTCCAGCCGCCTCTTATATATGTTGGGGGTGACGGCCAATTGAACAACACACAATCGAACAAATCAATATACTACTTTTTCATCTACGTTTTGTCTCTCCACCGTTTTTCTCTCTCGTTCTTCGCTGTTCTTCGTGTTTGAGAGCTGCGAATTCCGAGGCTCTAGGGGCGAGCGAATCGACCTAGGGCAGCCCATAGCCGCCGCACTCCCTGACGGGGTCCCTCCCGGGGGTGTGGGGTTTTCGGGTCTGCAAAAGCGCCCGTCGACTGTCTTGCATATCGCGCTGTCGGTTGGGTCTCCTTCGACGTGAGTTGCGGTGCATCACCCCCGGCATCGAGGGTACACGTGACGTGTTCGTGTGTCAACACAGCCCAACATGCATTTTCTGCACATGGCAACATTGGAACTTTTGGGTACCTTATTAAAAACATCAGTAGGATAGTTCTTAAATTTATTAAAGTGGAAGCGCCAAAAGTTCAATGTAAATATAAGAAAAAATACCTAACATAAATTAAGTAAAATTAAGAAATGAGAGATATTAGCTTGATTCTATCATTGCCATATTAGTTGAAACACCTTCTCATAAAACATGTCTCTTTCTTAAGTTATGGAGCTTCATCACTTCCATTGGCAATCACAATCGTATTGACAACTGAATTACAGTAAATTGTCCTCTAACCAACAAATAATTCATCATTGGCCATCATTTTGTTTCAGCATGAGCTATTTTAAAGCGAGCAAATATCAGTGAGTAAAGTAATGCAAGCTCTGTCCTTAGACAGATGTACCATGCATGTAAAATAATTAAAAACCCAGCATGAATCGAGGTAATCAGTTTCATCTAATAATGAAACTAATGAACTTATGGCCTTGTGCCAAGTAGCACAGTCATATCGATTTTGTCATATCTTCTCAAGAGTGACCATGAGCATTATAAATACTTACACATTCACAAAATCACATCAAATTAAGCTACTCAAATTTCGTCACTTCATCCCCAAAGTTAAATATCAAACATAAATGCCACTACATTCATGTCAATGTTTGAGCCAGCAATTATATGATATTCCAAATGCTTATGCAGTTCCCCAACCTAAACTGGAAGTGGGAGTTTGTTATGTATGACAAAATAACTTATCTCCCAGCCATGGCTTTTGTTTTTATAGCAAGTGGCCATCTAATGTGTACACATCCGAGTATCCTCTTCAAAGTTCAAAGTAAAACTCTATATGCCATATGAGCTCCTTTAGATATGTAGACTAAAGATCAAACTAATAATCAGTTATCATACTCCAAGAGACCGGAGATCAACCTAATAATAAGTTATCGAAGTCCTAGAAAGTAGAAAGCACAATACGTACTTGTCCAAGAATATTGACATGGTATGTTGATGAATCTTATCAACCAACAGTCATTTGTGTCGTGTTACTCCTGAGCTCGAATATCTCCTATTGGTGGCCACCTTCTCCTGTCATACCCCAAAAGAAACTATCCACCAACAGACTGAGCAAACCTAAACTCACAATTCCCAACCAATATTGAAGGTGTGATCGGTGCTTTACCCTCATCATGGCGAGGTCGGAGAATTGGATATGGCGCTTCAACTGTATCCACTTCCTATGGAGGCATATAACTCTATGGGCGGCAGCCCGACAGCCTCCACACCCTACTCATGATCCTGACGCTACATACATAACAGAAAAAATAAAACCAAAGGATTGAAGCCAATGAGATCGTGGATATATACAGATCAAGGCGAGGAATCGCATATTGATAGGCCAAACCACCTTGTGGCCTAACAACGGCGGAGCTATGTAGAGACCTGAGGGGGCCGTGGCCCCCCCAGCCCAGATGAAAATAATTTTTTACTAGGTAGTATTAGTAATTCAAGCACAGTAGCACGCTGGCGGTCCTGAGCGGTGGCTTGCGTCGAGCGCGGGCAGAGCGCTATGCTGTATCTCTATATACTACAGCCTGACTAGGGAAATGAGGCACAACACGCTAGCAGCCTGCCTGCTACAGTGCGCTGCACTTTACACATCTGCAGGCATGCATGTGCTGGAGCTATTCTCTTTGCATGAAACTGGATGCTGTTCTTTTTTCTTGGCAACAGCCACACGGTTCTAACCTATAATCTAGGATTATATAGGTTTAAATCTGGTAGCTAGGTATTTTTAATATGACAAAGTGTGCATTTTTTAGAACATAATTAACCAGGTAAGCAAGTGCAACAAGAAAATCAGCTGAAGAGATGATTTGTAGTACCACTCTTCTTGTAGTTCTTCGTTAGCTCAGAGAATGTCTTTGGAGTTTGAGGGTATATCCATGTAGACAAGTCGTATATTTTGTGTAGTTAGTTCTCTTATAAGTATATATTGCTAACCATACATGTATTTTACGACCAATATGGATAATAGAAGTATGAATTTGCATGAAGGCTACAAGTTCTGTTTGTGGCTGTTGGTTAATTTTTTTTGTCTTTGGCCCCCCCCCCCCCCCCATAGATTCTTGTCAAGCTCCGCCACTGTGGCCTAATGCCAGCAACAGTAACAGAAGAGATGACCAAGCTTCTTTGTCATTGTGCCGCCATCAGTCCCATTTTTTTCTTTGAGGGAATCCAGTCTTTGCAGCACGAGTCAGCTATGTGCGGAAGAAGATGGACCAGTTTCGTCTTGCAAAGCAGTGACCCGTTAGCAAATCAGTAGCTACTTCGACCAAAAAATCGGCCCGGTTTACCAGAAGGCTTTATATCTGACCAACTGCCCCTGCCACTAACTGTCTAAAAATGAATTTATTCAGTCAGAAGAAGACATTATCAATTGATTTAACTTTAAATTTGTATTATGCTAGCATAGAGATCAAAATAATGCTGATGGCTAGGAAAGACAATACCTCTTGCTTAAGCAATGTAGTACCTGTAGAGGATAAGAGGGTACCAACTTGGTACTGCAAACTGAGAAAGACTGTTAAAATAGTATCTCCATGCAGCAGAAATCACATGGCCATTTATTCCAATGCAAGCATACAAACAATTGCAAAGAGTGTAACCTGCCTTGGCTTTGCACAGAGTGCCATGAGGCCGGAGGTGTCGATGTCTAGCCTCTAGCATCTGCACCTACCATTAGACAAAACATATGTTTATGATTCGAATTTAGTCGCCGGAGTCCCAGATTGGCAATCGTAGCAAGCACCTACTATACACAGTATGTTTTTCTAGGATGAGAGAAGATGGTTTGCCAGTTGGTAAAAAGGTATGGTGGTCAGAAGGGTGGTCGTCTTCATTGTTGCAGAGTAAGTTGCGTTGTTCCTGGAATGCAGAGGAACATGAGACTTGTTGACTCACTACGCCATGGCTACCAGCATAGTATAGTTTGGTCAGTATAACAAATTCAAACACCCAAAATTGATACCAGCATGGTCGCCGAAGCTTGAGCGCCATCCACGTCGAGCCCCTCGTCTACCACCACGCTGTCGCGCTTCGAATCCATCGACACACCGACGGCACGCCAGACGTTTCGGCTCGCTGCCGCCATCGTCGCTGCTGGCGTAGGTTAGGGTTAGCGAGCACTCTAATCGCCATGACTGATTGATTCGCTGCTTTTTGGATCAGGGAATGCTCCTTTGCTTAGGCCGGCTATGCGGTGGGCTATCTGGCCCAGTTAACCACATTGGTCCGAAATAGTTACAGGAGTAGCTGCCCTCAGGAAGCTGCGGGGACGGGAGCAAAGAAAATTCTACTGCGCATCCAACGTCTATAAATGGCCGTATCTTGAAATCGGACGGCTCCAAAGACTGATAGTGTGAGAGAGCTCCTAAGGCGCCCAGTTATAATGTTCTTAAATTACACCCAACACCATTCACACTATGTTAGGAAATCCATACGACGACAAGAAACCAGAGAACACTTGTTCTGAAGAAAACTTCACTTTGGTGCACCAACTCATAAATTGGGAAGGCTTTATTCCTTCCATGAAAGAGTTACGCTCAATGATAGATCCAGATATGCGATTAGATCTGTTCTCAAGGATGATTTTGTTGTTATGGCATGGCTTCCTTTCTTTGCCCTTCCTTGCATTGTCTAGCAAGCTTAGATTAATGCAATGGTGTCTTTTTGGTAGAGACACTAACGCATATCAACCTTTGTTTGTTTGTTCTTGAGTGGCTTGCTATTGAAATTTAAAAGTTGAAATCAGCATCAACAAAAAACAGTGAAATCACTGCAGGTGGTTGTGGTTTCATACTAGTGGTAAATTATATTTCTAATTTCTTCCATACCTTTTCTTAAAAAATATTGTTCATTACTGATAGGGATAGGTTCTACTTCATGCATACATCGTACTTGGAATTTATCCCGAGTTCAGCCAGCATAGAAATTCCTAGGATCAATGTTTGGTCTACCAACACAGTCAAATCTTACATGGCGCTTGACTATCAACCTTATTCAAATGTCACATTTGGGAGGTTAGTTGTAGGTAACCATGTTCCTCACACTATTCAAGCTTCACTTTTCCTATCTTTGTCACTTCATGCTTACTAATTTTCTTTCAACTTAAACAGTTAAAACACATTTCCGCGACGCCTTTTAGAAGGTATCACCTACAAAATGGTGATATTTACAATATACCAAGCAACATCCAAAAGTATAATGAAAAATGGCAATTGAGCATAGTATCAAGGCACATTTCTTCATGAATATTGTGTGTTATTCTACCTTGTTGCATCAATATTTCTTAAACTCGTTTCATCATGTGTTGAAATCACTTTATCTGTAATTTTTGTTCATTTAATTCTTCTTTTGTTCAAACAAAAGGCGAAACTGAACCTGCAAGTATTGTCTCAAATTTCTTCTAAAGAATGGTTGAGAATTGATTTTTTTTCAATTAGCTGAGAATTCAATTCTAATTGTGAAAGTGTACGTAGATGACCTTTGTCAGTACTTTGCCACAATAAAACTCTGTCAATCAGTTGGCCATCATGGGACCACCAGAAACCACATTAACTTCTCCTTAATGATATCTTTCCAATATATTTCAGAATTTCTTCATAGAAATCCCAGCACAACCTATTGTCCAACAACCAATACATCAATCCCTCACTCAAGAAGCAATAATACAACTGATAACTAATTTTACTATAGTCGGGATGACAATCTAGTTTTACCTCAACCATCTGAAACCATGGAGCAACTTCTATGTCCTAAAAGCATAGATCTCCCGTTTGGAAGCAACACTACATTTGGCAACCTTCAGAAATACAAATATTTTGAAAACCATCGCTATAATAGAAGGTATAACTTATTCTCTATTTTTCTTGCTTTACACAAGTTTTAGCACATCCCTTTATTAGTTTAAGTTACTTTTTATTTTGCTACAATCAGTTGTTCCCAAAAGAACCAATGGGCGAAAATGTACTTCTGCAGAAATTCTCGTAGACCAACTTCAATTTCGAAACTCCCATTGTATCTCCTTGTGGTACGGACATCTACTTACGTACAAGCTTGTGGTCAATCTTTTTTATTGTTGATGCCATGTTTACAAGTTCAATCTATTAAATAGATATTAGTTAAACACTTAAGATATCACTCTTAGTTATTTTGTTGGAGATAACACATTTCATAATAGGAGTTCCTTTGCAATCAAATGTAGGCACACATCCTGAGTTACAATGAAACCGAGCAAGTTGTCAAACCATGGGAAACAAGGCAACTATGTCTACTGAGTAATAAAATTCCGAGGAATGATGACCCACAAGTATAGGGGATCAATCATAGTCCTTTCGATAAGTAAGAGTGTTGAACCCAGCGAGGAGTAGAAGGAAATGATAAGCGATTTTAAGCAAGGTATTCTGTGCAAGTACTGAAAGTAGCGATAGTAACAAATGCGCAACAAGGTGACCCAATTCTTTTTATAGCAAAGGACAAGCCAGGAATTTCTCTTATATAAAGCAAAGTGCTCTCGAGCACACATGAGAATTATCGTCTGGTCACGTTCATCAGGTTTAGTTGATTCACGTTTGTTACTTTGATAATTTGATATGTGGGCAGACCGCTGGGTGATGTTCTTACTTGAACAAGCAACCCAGTTATGATTACCCCCTCCCGCAAGCATACGCAACTACAGAAGAAGAACTAAGATCAATCTAACCCTATCATGAAATATATGGATCCAAATCAACCCCTTATGGAATAACACATAAACTAGGGTTTAAGCTTATGTCACCCTAGCAACCCACCATCTACTTATTACTCCACCATGCCTTCTCTTAGGCCCAAGTATGGTGAAGTGTCATGTAGTCGTCGTTTACATGACACCAATAAAGGAAGCAACAACATACATATCATCAAAATATTGAACGAATACCAACTTCACATGACTACTTATAATAGGACTTCTCCCGTGTCCTCAAGAACAAAAGTAACTACTCACAAATCATATTCATGTTCAATATCAAGATCAGAGGGGTATTGAATATGTGTAAAAATATGAACATTTCATAATCCACCAAATAAACCAACTAGCATCAACTACAAGATGTAATCAACACTACTAGCAACCCACATGTACCAATCTAAGGTTTTGGGACAAAGATTGAATACAAGAGATGAAATAGGGTTTGAGATGAGATGGTGCTAGTGAAGAGGTTGATGAAGATTGGTCCTCCCGCGATGAGAGGATCGTTGGTGATGTCGATGGCTTCGATTTCCCCCTCTTGGAGGGAAGTACCCCCGGCGGAATCGCTCCGCCGGAGAGTAAAAGTGCTCCTGCCCAGGTTCCGCCTTGAGACGATGACGCTTCGTCCCGAAAGTATTGTCTTATTTTTTTTCTAGGTCAAAACCCCTCATATAGCAGAAGAAGGGCACCAGAGGCCAGTTGTAGGCCCCACAATGCATCAGGGCATGCCTAGGGGGTGGTCGCGCCCTATTGCCTTGTGGGCAACTGGTGGGTCCCCTCTGGTATTCCTTGCTCCAGTAATTTTATATATTCAAAAAAAAATCTCCGTAGAGTTTCAGGTCATTTGGAGCTCTGTAGAATAGGTATCTGTGTTGTAGCCTTTTCAGGTCCAGAATTCTAGCTGTCGGTAATCTCCCTTTCCATGTAAAGCTTGCAAATTAAGAGAGAAAAGGCATTATAATTGCATCATAAAGTGAAATAATGACCAAAAAATATAAATAACGATAGGAAAAACATGGTGCAAAATGGACGTATCAAGTAACATAAGTAACTTAACTGAAAGGAACAAGTCTCCATTCTACACTGGAAATAAGTGGGGACTATCTCTCAATGACCACCTTTTTAGTTCTAACACAAACCCTCACCCAATTGGCACATTTTTTGGAGAACCTTCCTTTGATATTTTCAAAGATTTTCTTCCAAATACAAATGCTAGAACTTCTCCAAACTACCATCCAAGCTCTTCAAGACAGAAACCAAGCTCTTCATACTCAAGTCCTATTCACAAAATACCACTAACATCTGGTTTTGGTAGTATGCAACAATTACCAATAGTACAATGCGATTCTCCTTTTTCTGATACAATTATGTTTCAGGCACTTGACTAGTTTGGAAAAATAATCCCTAATAGCTCCGTTTCAGTCAACGAAACTGCTAAAGGGAGTTTCAAAATGTCCAACTCATTTTGCAACACAATGGGATTACTTGTGCACAATTTTTCTTCTCTACATCTAGCGAGAATGAGTTGTACAATACTTTTTGGTTTCCTAGATGGGAAAACTTGAATTCAGGCATAATCTTTGTGTTCACAACACGTTCAAATGTAACACTTTTTTTGCAGTTACATAGTGTTCATCTTTTCCCCTTCCCCTCTTGTAAAGATTTAATTCATTTCATCCTACAACGCTCATATGTTTCAACTAGGAAAAGGATAGGTGGATCAAGAACACTAACGCTATCTTTGATGGATGGAGGACAGATGCATAAGTGTGTGATGGATTGTTTCTTAGAACTTATATGTGTAATCAATATATGCGAGACAAAAATTGTGAAGTCATCCCTAATGAAGTTCTCACTTACATACTAGATTTTGACTTGGCAATAAGTTCTTTTTTTTTACTTCAATGGTTCTTCTTCTGTTGTATTCCTAGTTTGCATTCTAACACTCTTACAGTCACACCAAATTGTTGCAGACACTACTAGTGAATCCAAGTTTGGCCCATTGTCAGCATAAAACTACTTTCATAGAGGGTGATGTTGGTTCCATGCTAGATAGGGCTGGTTTGGTGAGCTTTTCAAACACAACCATCACCATAACAGACTTGGTTTTGCCCTACTATTATTTTTTGTCAATCACACCTTCCCTCAATTCTTTGCATAAACAAGTATGTGCTCCTTTCCTAATACAGAAACAATCCACTATGCAAACTACTTGGTTCCTGATTGCGACAAATTTTATTGAGAGGAGCTTCGATGTACTAAATCCAGATTATAATACAGAAAAAATTCTATCCACAACTTCAGTTGTAGTATGCAATTTCAAGATTATTTTCCTTGCAAGCTATCCTCATTTTCCTTTCTTCAACATTTGAGATATTGGAATAAGACATGCGCAAGCACCAAAGTTGGAAACTTAGGTTTATCTTCTTCTTATTCAGAGACCAATAGTCCCTCGCTGTTATTTAAGTTGATTTCTTCATCCAAGTATGATTGCTATACTAACATTTCTTATTCTACAACATGGAAATTCAGTTGATTAGGGTATTTATGTCTCAAAATACTTGTCAACTTACAATGGAATCCACACATATTTTTTCAAATGTCTGGACCATCCTTTCTTGTCATTCAATTTCCTACTACAAGTGTTTTGTCGTAAGCTTTTGAAATTATTCCTTGATGTCTTTCTAGTGATAGTTTTACTTGTTCAATTGATTTCTCAAGAAAGGGATTCTTAAATATTTTTGAGAAAGCAAGCAGGTTACTCAAGTTTCAATTTACTTCTTGCTTCTTCCTTCGCATATTTTCTATAGCTGGATTTGCAAGCATTAGGAGAAAAGTTTGTCTTTCAACTGGTGACAAACAAGTACAACAAACTTAAACTACCATGTGTCTAGGAATTCCTAGGTAATTATGTAAGTTTATTGTCTATTCACTCCCTTTTGCATTGAAATTCCCAATCAAATAATTTTCAACAAAATTGGTATACCTTTGTACTCATGTTCTTTTCTCGTGAAATGCAAGCAACGCACCTTAACAACCAAACAAGAACGATTGACCAAACATGGACGGATCAAACCGACTAAAAAAAGAATTAATAGTTGAATTGAACAAGAAATTAGGATCTTACCAATCACTTCCGCCATCCAACATTCAAAAACTAAACAAGAATCATGCCTTGAACAATTTAAATGAACTTAGAGTTTCTGGAATGGATGAATTCATTGTTCACTATTTTTTATATTCTCTTTTAGGCTCTTACTTTAATGAACTGAAAGATCTTAGAAATGAAACTACATCACATCATAATCAATGTTCGCAAATAGCTTGTAGCTTTGTTTATTTTTGTACTTACAACTCTTTAATTACAAAATAAACATTTTTGTATCGAAAAAACTAACATTTCCAAACTATTTGTTGAACAATTTTTCGAATAAGTAATGAACATTTTCCCAAGACATTGAATAATTAAAATTTCATAATATTTATTGACCATTTAAAACTTAGGCAATGAGTTGTGTCCATAAACCAATAAGACAGGAAGAAATCCTTACCATAATTGAAGGAATAAGAAGAAAAAGAACGAACGAATGAAGAAAGAACCAAAAAAAAGAAGAAGTTACAACTAAAAAAAAGGATAATGCTATTTGGCGCTTCATGCGCCCGATTAGTGCTTTCAGTAAGCAGTGCTCATGTTCCATTCATGGGTTTCTAAACAGGCCGGCCCATAGTTCCCTTCTTCCAGCGGTTTTGTTTGGCTGATTCTTAGATTTTTTGGGGGCTTAGGTTTACCTGCTTTTTCTATTTCTATTTTTTATTTTCATTTTAATTTTTAATTTTCTTTTCCCTTTCCTTTCTTTTTCATGTTTTCCAAATTCATGAATTTTTTAAGCGCTAACTCTTTTCAAATTTGTGAACATTTACAAGTCCATGAACTTATTCCCAAAATTTGAAAATTTTCAAACAATGTACTTTTCAAACCATGATTTTTTCCAAACTCATATTTTAAAAAAAATCACGAACTTTTTGAAACCACATATATTTCATCCTTTTTTCAAAATCCACATACATTTTTCAAATTTATGAACTTTGTCAAATCGATGAATGTTTTCAAATTTGTGAACTTGCGCAAACTGTGAGCTTTCTCGAATCCGTGAGCATTTTTCAAATTCAGGAAAATTTTCAAATCCTTGAACGTCTTTCAAATCTATGAATTTTTTCCAAAGTGCGAACTTTTCAAATCCCTGAACATTTGTCAAATCTGTGAACTATGTTCAAATTTGTGAACTTTAGATCTGTGAACATTTTTCTAATCTGCGAAGCTTTTCAAATTCATGAACTTTTTCAAATCCGCAGACATTTTTCAAATCTGTGAACTTTTTTCAAACCGCAAAGTTTTCAATCTATGAACTTTTTTAAATCTGTGAACTATATTCAAATTATTGAACCTTTTCAAATCCATGTTTTTTCCTAACCACAATTTCAAATCCACAAACGTGTTTCATATTTACAAACCTTTTTCAAACACGTAAATTTATTAAATTTTGTGATTTTTTTAAATCCGTGAACTTTTTCTCAAACTGACGAACTTTTTCTCACATTATTTTAAAAAATGGAAAATAATAATCAGATCTATGTTTTTTTAAAGGCCAATGCTTACCGGTCAAAGGTTGACATGTCAATTGTTCACTGGTCAACCGTGAATCGAGGGAACCTAGCGTTGTGCAAGCGAACGAAGGGGTGATTGCCGTGCGAGCGAAATAAGCGGCAAGCTAGGAATTAGCGTGTTTATTGGTCCGGCCCAACTAACCGACTACGTGTGTGCCAGTGTCCGACGATTAGGACCCAAAAAAGGGCAACTGGTCTTGCCCAATAGAAACTCCCTTGAGGCGAGATGAGATTGTGTCGCACTCAGGATGAGTGACAGCCACGCCCATTCATTTGCTCATATTCCACGGACGCGGCTACATCTCACGAGTAGCAAGACGATAGCTCGCGTCGTCTCTAGGGGATGCTTTAGTGGGCTGGCCTAGTACTGACATGTTTTAGCCTTCATTCGTTCGTCTAAAAAAAAGTTACCTTCATCCATTACCGTTTCGTTCATTTTTTTCCTTTTTGTTTATATTTTTTAAAAGACATTAAAACATATATTACAAAAATCATCAACTTAAAATTTAAAAGCGTCCATCACACATTTATAAAATGTTCATGTAGTATAAAAAAATGCTCCTGCAACTTTAAGAAAATGTTGATAGAGTTCACAAAAAAATGGTTCGCGTAATTATAAAATCTCACGTAATTTTAAATCTCACGCATTTCAAAAATGTGTTCCCTTTTGATATTTACAGAGAAAGTTCAAACAATGTTAAAAAATGGTTCGCGTAATTATAAAATTAGTTTCGTACAATTCCAAAAATGTTCATGATTTTTTAAATATTCAAACGTTTGAAAAATATGTTTGCGGCATTTTCATAAAATGAAAAAAGGATGTTCACGTAATTTTAAAAAAATTGTACCATTCATCTTTTTTGCAACCTTTAAAAGAAATGTTCTAATGCTTAAGAAATATCTTGCAATTTTGTGGAATTGTGAAAATTATTCATGGCATGTATGAAAAATGTTTAATGTGTTAAAATAATATTCACCGTGTATTGCATAAAATATTCAACATATGCTAGAAAAAGGTTGATCGTGTATCTGAAAACTTTAACATGTATTCAAAAAATGTTCAATGTGTACTCGAAAATGTTCAATGTGTGTCTGAAAAAAGGTTAGACATGAAAAAAAATTTAATAAAAGAGGACATGTAATTGAAAATTTGATATATAATGAAGAACATAAAAATTTGAAAACAGAAACAAAAAATACAACGAAAACTAACTGATAAACATGCACACACAAAACCAAAAAAAAACTGTAAAGAAAAAATATAAAAGAAATATAAAACAACACAAAAGGTTCATTTCTACTAGTATGTAGAACATTTTCAAAACCATTATACTGGATCGTCCAAACGCAAAGCCAAATGCTTTACATGAGACGGAACTGGACCTCACAATAAGTAAGGCATACCTTTCTCTCTCTCAAAAAAAGTAAGGCATACCTTCCGCGGTAGTCTATCGTGTACTGCGGGTAATAGGAAATACCGAGAGACCTCCTAATCAAAGCTCGGGGCGGCCCCTAGCTCCCTGGCGCTGAAGGTGCTCAAGGAAAAAAATTATATAAGATCAGGTCTCACCGTTAGCAGGTGAGACCCATCCTGATGAATGACACGTGGCATTCATAAATCCCCTCACTCCGCTCTAGGCTGGCCCATTTATAGATTTTCCTTTCTGTGAAACCTTCAAAAAATAAGCGCCTGCTGAGATTTGAACTCCCACTAGTATGGCTTGGTATAAGCACGCTAACCAACTTGAAAACTTTCCTCGTGTGCTTAGTTACCTACTTCTTTCTTCCTGATTGAGATATAACAATAACCAACGTGAATTTGTTTGTCTTCTTTTGTTTTTGTTTTTTTGGTTAGATGGTTTTTCTTCTGTTTTTTCTCTTTCTTTTTTATTTTTTATTTTCGTTTTTCAAAATTCGCAACTTTTTTCAAAAATAGTGAACTTTCTCTTAAATTCGTTAACTTCTCAAATTCATGAACATTTTCTTAAATTCAAGAACTTTGTTTTCAAATCCGTAAACTTATTTCCAAACCCGATAAAAAAATCAAACCGCTAACTCTTTTCAGCTTATATGAATTTTTTCTAAACCTACTAACTTTTTTCAAATCATTATGTTTTTCAAAATTGACAAACTTTTTGCTAATTTGTGATTTTTTATTTTAAATTTGATGAACCTTTTTTTGAAAATTGATGACCTTTTTCAATTTTCCTATTCCTTTTTTCTCAAAATTGTTTTCTAAACTGTTGAACATTTTGCAAAATGGTTGAACTTTTTTCAAAACTGATGACCTTTTTTTAAAATTCATGGACTTTTTCAAAATATGATGAAGTTTGTTCCAAATGGGTGACCTTTTTTTAGTTTTGTTAAATCCACTAAAATTTTCAAATCCATGTATGTTTTTCAGTCTGTGAACTTTTTAAAAACCCATGAGCTTTTTTTTCCAAATCATGAATTGTTTTCAAATTCGTAACTTTTTAGATCCATATTTGTTTTTTAAAGTCAACTGGCGAGTGAACCGATCGTACGACGGTCATTGCGCGAGGAAAGGAAAGGGGTGGAACGAGCGAACGAAAGGAGGATCGAACAACCAACTCGCTTGCTGGCCGGCCAATTCGAGGTGGCTGCGTGAGCGCCAGTTTAGCTAGCTGGTGCCTTAAGTGCCAATTAGGAGGGGAAATTCCTATTTGATGCATTTTGCGTCATACTATCGAGGCGCCACACACCCATGGACTATAATTCAGGCGGTCTTTTTATACGTCTTTTATTGTTTCTCTTCTTCCTTCCTCTTTCTTTCGAATCCACACGGAACCCGACTAGTGCACGGTTGTTTCATCTCCCCCTTCCTTCCTCATGCGACGGATCCTTTCCTCCCGCGCGTGATGGATCCTCTCTATTTCTGTCGATTCCTCTGCTTCTTCCTCTCATTTCTTCTTGCTCTGCTCCTTCATTTGTATCGAGTCGGTAGGGGCTCTATGAAGAAAATATGCCCTAGAGGCAATAATAACGTTGTTATTTATATTTCCTTATATCATGATAAATGTTTATTATTCATGCTAGAATTATATTAACCGGAAACTTAGTACATGTGTGAATACATAGACAAACAGAGTGTCCCTATTATGCCTATACTAGACTAGCTCATTAATCAAAGTTGGTTATGTTTCCTAGCCATAGACATGTGTTGTCATTTGATGAACGGGATCACATCATTAGAGAATGATGTGATGGACAAAACCCATCCGTTAGCTTAGCACTATGATCATCTAGTTTATTGCTATTGCTTTCTTCATGACTTATACATGTTCCTATGACTATGAGATTATGCAACTCCCGAATACCGGAGGAACACCTTATGTGCTATCAAACGTCACAACGTAACTGGGTGATTATAAAGATACTCTACAGGTGTCTCCGATGGTGTTTGTTGAGTTGGCATTGTTCGAGATTAGGATTTGTCACTCCGTGTATCGGAGAGGTATCTCTGGGCCCTCTCGGTAATGCACATCACTATGAGCCTTGCAAGCAATGTGACTAATGGGTTAGTCATGGGATGATGCATTACGGAACGACTAAAGAGACTTGCCGGTGACGAGATTGAACTAGTTATGATGATATCGACGATCGAATCTCGGGCAAGTAACATACCGATGACAAAGGGAACAACACATGTTGTTATGCGGTCTGACCGATAAAGATCTTCGTAGAATATGTAGGAACAATATGAGCATCCAGGTTCCGCTATTGGTTATTTACCGGAGATGAGTCTCGATCATGTCTACATAGTTCTCGAACCCGTAGGGTCCGCACGCTTAACATTCGATGACGATATGTATTATGAGTTGTGTGATTTGATGTACCGAAGGTTGTTTGGAGTCCCGGATGTGATCACGGACATGACAAGGAGTCTCAAAATGGTCGAGACATAAAGATTCATATATTGGAAGGCTGCATTCGGACACCGGAATTGTTCGGGTCGTTTCGGAGTACCGGGGGTTACCGGAACCCCCTCCGGGAAGTTATTGGGCCTTATGGGCCTAGTGGTGGAAGAGAGGAGGCAGGCCAAGAGGTGGTGTGCGCCCCCTAGCCCGAACCGAATTGGACTAGGGTTAGGGGGGCCGCCCCCTTCCCTTCTCTTCTTCCTCTCCTTCCTTCTTCTCCTACTTGGACTAGGAAAGGGGGAAACCTACTCCTACTAGGAGTAGGAATCCCCCCCTTGGGCACGCCCCTTGAGGCCGGCCCTCCTCCTCCCCTCCTTTATATACGGGGAAGGGGGGCACCCCATAGACACACAAGTTGATATTTAGCTGCCTGTGGTGCCCCCCTCCACAGTTTCCCACCTCGGTCATATTATCGTAGTGCTTAGGCGATGCCCTGCGTCGGTAACTTTATCATCACCGTCACCACGCCGTCGTGCTGACGGAACTCACCCTCGGCCTGAGCTGGATCAAGAGTATGAGGGATGTCACCGAGCTGAACGTGTGCAGATCGCGGAGGTGTCGTGTGTTCAGTACTTGATCGGTTGGATCGCGAAGACGTTCGACTACATCAACCGCGTTACTAAACGCTTCCGCTTTCGGTCTATGAGGGTACATAGGCACATTCTCCCCTCTCGTTGCTATGTATCTCCTAGATAGATCTTGCGTGATTGTAGGAATTTTTCTGAAATACTGCGTTCCCCAACAGTGGCATCAGAGCCAGGTCTATGCGTAGATGTTATATGCACGAGTAGAACACAAAGAGTTGTGGGCGATAATAGTCATACTGCTTACCAGCATGTCATACTTTGATTCGGCGGTGTTGTTGGATGAAGCGGCTGATACGTCTCCAACGTATCTACTTTTTCTCAAGCTTTTCCTCTTGTTTTGGACTCTAATTTTCATGATTTCAATGGAACTAACCCTGGACTGACGCTGTTTTCAGCAGAAATACCATGGTGTTGTTTTTGTGCAGAAATAAAAGTTCTCGGAATGGAAAGAAACTTTGCGAGGATTTTTTATACCAATAATAAGAATTTCTGGAGCCAAGACCCACCAGAGAGGGGCCCCTGGGTGGGCACAACCCACCAGGGCACGCCCCCCTCTCCTGGCACGCCCAGGTGGGTTGTAGCCACCTGGTGGCCCCGCTGATGACCCTCCTGATACTATAAAATCACATTATTCCAGAAAAAATCAGGGAGAAAGAATTATCATGATCCACGAGACGGAGCCGCCGTCAAGCCCTGTTCTTCCTCGGGAGGGCAGATCTGGAGTCTGTTTGGGGCTCCGGAGAGGGGGATCTTCATTCCTCGTCATCACCAACCCTTCTCCATCGCCAATTCCATGATGCTCCCCACCGGGAGTGAGTAATTTCTTCGTAGGCTCGCTGGTCGGTGAGGAGTTGGATGAGATTCATCATGTAATCGAGTTAGTTTTGTTAGGGCCCGATCCCTAGTATCCACTATGTTCTTAGATTGATGTTGCTATGACTTTGCTATGCTTAATGCTTGTCACTTTGGGCCCGGGTGCCATGATTTCAGATCTGAACCATTTATGAATTCATCTTTATATCCATGTTTTAGTTCCGATCTTGCAAGTTATAGTCACATACTACAGTTATGATCCGACAACCTCAGAGTGACAACAACCGGGCCCACTCTCGGTGATGACCGTAGTTTGAGGAGTTCATGTATTCACTATGTGTTAATGCTTTGTTCCGGTTCTCTATTAAAAGGAGGCCTTAATATCCCTTAGTTTCCAATATGGACCCTGCTGCCACGGGAGGGTAGGACAAAAGGTGTCATGCAAGTTCTTTTAATAAAGCACGTATGACTATTTACGGAATACATGCCTACATTATATCGATGAACTGGAGCTAGTGCCGTATCGCCCTAGGTTATAACTCTCACATGATGAATACCATCCAACAAGTCACCGATCCAATGCCTACGAATTTATCCTTATTGATCTTGCTGTGTTACTATTGCTATCATCACTGTTACAATTGCTACAAATTACTGCTATCACTGCTATTGTTACCATTATTGCTGTCACTACTATCAAAACTATCAAACTACTTTGCTACTGATCATATTGCCGCACATAATAATCTCCAGGTGTGGTTGAATTGACAACTCAGCTGGTAATACCTTCAAATATTATTTGGCTCCCCTTGTGTCAAATCTACAAATTTGGGTTGAATACTCTACCCTCGAAAACTGTTGCGATCCCCTATACTTGTGGGTTATCAAGACCTTTTTCTGGCGCCGTTGCCGGGGAGCATAGCTATATTTGTTCAGTCACTTGGGATTATTATCATATTATCACTATGAAGAAACTTAAGGATGCTAAGACTAAGATATTTCCCTCAAGGACGAGGGGAGGTAAGGAACTGCCATCTAGTTCTGCTTTGGATTCACCTTCTGTTATAAGTAAACTTGCAACACCACCACATGCTATTAATTCTGATATGTCTCAAGTTATTGATGATGCTACTTCTACTATGAATGATGCTTATGATGATGCTAGTACCTTGCTTGATAATGATGATGTGCCACTTGGTGATTTCTTGATGAACAAATTGTTAGAGTTATACAACATGATGTTGTTGAATCTGATGATGAGCTTGAAACTAAAATTCCTGAAACGCCTGCTAGAACTAGCCTTGCTAGATATGAATTGCTTAAGGTACCGGAAGGTTATGTTATGAGTGAAGAAGCAACTAGATATTCTTTCTTGCAATGATAGAGATGATCTAGAGAAATTATTATGCAAGTATAAAGAAAAATCTCCGAATGCTGGAATGAAATGTGATCCTAAGTTTGCTACTTCACCTATCTGTACTGATGATAAGGATTATGAATTCTCTGTCGACCCAAAGTTAATTACTTTGGTTGAATCTGATCCTTTCCATGGTTATGAAACTGAAACTATTGTGGCACATCTTACTAAGTTGAATGACATAGCCACCCTTTTTACTCATGATGAGAAAACTCACTATTACTTTATTCTAAAATTATTTCCTTTCTCATTAAAGGGTGACGCTAAAGCTTGGTACAATACTCTTGCTCCTGGTTGTGTGCGTAGTCCCCAGGATATGATTTATTACTTCTCTGAAAAATATTTTCCTGCTCATATGAAACAAGCTGCCTTACAGGAAATATTTAAACAAGCTGAGGAATTATTGAATAACATATTGAAAAATTATCATGATTGGACTATTTTTGAACTACCGCCTGAACCCACTCCGAAGAAGAGGGGTATATTATATCTCAGTCCTGAAGATATGCAAGAGGCAAAGAAGTCTATGAAGGAAAAAGGTATTAAAACTGAGGATGTTAAAAATTAACCTCCTATTGAAGAAATACATGGGCTTAATACACCACCAATGCCTAAGGTGGTAGAGGTCAATTCTCTTATGAAGTTCAGTGATAATGATAATCCTCACAATATGCATCCTAGTCAATGCCTTTATGAGTTTGAAAACTACATTAGAAAACAAGATCACTTCAATGCAAATGTTATGAAACAATTGAAATATAATTATGATATGATTGCTCGCTTGAGTGACTTGTTATTTAGAATCTCAAATGATGTTAGAGGTGTTCGAAAACATGCTTCTATGGTTCAAACTCAATTTGAACAAGTTGCTAAATCACAAAGAGAATTACTTGATGAAATGAATCATAATAGACATGACTTTGCTGTTAGAGTTGCAACTAGAGGAGGTAAAATGACTCAGGAACCACTTTATCCTGAGGGACACCCAAAAATAATAGAACAAGATTCACAAAGAAACAACACTAGTGCACCTAGTCCTTCTAGAAAGAAAAGGAAAAATAAATATGATAGGACTTTGCACACTTCTAATGAACCTGAAATAGAGAAACCTCCTGATAATGAACATGAAACTTCTATCTCTGATGCTGAAACTCAATCTGGTAATGAACACTCACCTAGTGATAATGAAAAAGATAATGATGAGGTTCATGAAGACACTCAACCAAATGATAAAGAACCAGATAATGATGTGGAGATAGAACCACCTGTTGATCTTGATAACCCGCAAGCTAAAAATAAAAGGTATGATAAAAGTGACTTCATTGCTAGAGAACACGGTAAAGAAAGAGAACCGTGGGTTCAAAAATGTATGCCTTTTCCACCCAAGTTAACTAAAAGGAATGATGATGAAGAATTTGAACGCTTTGCTTAAATGATGAGGCTAGTCTTTTTGCGTACATGCTTGACTGATATACTTAAAATGCCTCCTTATGTAAAGTATATGAAAGATATCATCACAAATAAGAGAAAAAACTGGAAGCTGAAATCTCCGCTATGCTTCCTAATTACACTTTTAAAGATGGAGTACCTAAAAAACTTGGAGATCCGGGAATACCAACTATACCTTGCTCTATCAAAAAGAATTATGTGAAAACTGCTTTGTGTGATTTAGGAGCTTGTGTTAGTGTTATGCCTTTCTCTTTATATAAAAGACTTGACTTGAATAAACTCACACCTACTGAAATATCTTTGCAAATGGTGATAAATCAACTGCCATACCTATCGGTATCTGTGAGGATGTGCCCGTTGTTGTTGCTAATGTTACTATTTTGACTGACTTTGTTATACTTGAGATGCCCGAGGACGACAACATGTCGATTATCCTTGGTAGACCCTTCTTGAACACTGCAGGGGATGTTATTGATTGCAATAAAAGCAAGGTCACTTTTTATATCAATGGTAATGAGCATACAGTGCACTTTCTGAAGAAACAATTCCAAGTGAATGGTATTAATGTTATTGAAAAATCTCTGACAATCACTATTGGAAGTTTTCAAATACCTCTACCTACTGTCAAAAAAATATGAAATGCTTATTGTTGGGGAAATGCATATCCCTATTGAGGTAACTTAGTGATTTACGAAAGTTCTTCAGTTTCATACTAATCGAAAGTGGTTATTAATAAGACTTGATCAACCTTATTAATGAATCATTTTTCAACGGTATGAAGTTGATGAATTTAGTAAGCACTACTTTCTGTCCCTACTTTTTATTCTTTGTTTTTATTAGTTAAATAAAATAAATGCCATGTTTTGTCTATTTTCTGAATTTCCTATGCAATAAAAAAATGTCCCAAAAATAGAAGTTCTCAGAATGCCCTAAAAATTTTATATGATTTTTCCTGAATATTTAAGAAATTTTGGTGCAAAAATAACCACAGGGGGGTGCACCAGGTGGGCACAACCCACCTGGGCGCGCCAACACCCCTTGGTGCACCCTAGGGGTTGTGGTCCCCACGTGGGCCCCCTCACTTATCTCTTTAGCCCACATTGTCATCTACCTCCAAAAAATCACTCTTGCTCTCTCTCCCGTGTTCTTGAGCTCAAACCCGCGGATTTCGATCTCTTTTCTCGAAGCTCCATTTCCGAAACTGTTTCGGGGGATTGTTGCTTGGTATGTGACTCCACCATTTGTCCAATTAGTTTTTGTTTTAGTGGTTTATACTTTGAATAAATAGTTACTCTTGGTGCTGTTGTAGATGTGCTTGCATGTTCAATTCTTAGTGTTCTAAGTAGTTTGAATGCTTGCTATGGCCTCTATGTATCCCTATGAGTAGTTGCTATTAGTTTTGTGAAGTTTTGCTGGAAAAAATTTGTGAACTAAAAATTCATATTTTTGTTCATATGAAAAATTGTACGCGAACATGAATATCTTCAGGAAATATGGCTCTAAGAAGAACTCTAAGGGTGTTATTGGGGAGTCTTCTGACAGTGATCTCCGCCCTCGGAGGTTGGCGGAGGTACGGTAGTGCGAATGGCCGCACACCCCATTCCTACAAGAGGCTGGAATTCATGAGGAGTTCATGCAATATATTGCCAATGTCGGTCTCACCGACTTCATCGCAGATGAGTGTGACCAACACCAAATCCTCACAAACATGTTTGTTCAAAGTTTTACTTCCCTGCCTAGAAATAGTCCTCCTGAAGTGAGCTTTGACTTATATGCTGAAAACCATTAGATACCACTTACTGAGTTTTGTAACATATGCATGATCCCTTCTGATGGGAGCCTGGCTGAGACTAGGCCGACTAAGTTTGAGGACTTCTGTCGCACTTTGACAGTGGGTGATGAGAGGAGAGTGTCAGCCATCACTACCGGTGGCTACATTTTCCTGCTGTTCGTTACTTTTCATATTTCATTACCAAATGCTTGCTTGCTAGGGAGAAGGTGGGTGCATTTAGTTGACCAGACCTTGCTGTTTTACGTCATGCACTTGAGGGTGACAACACGTATAGCTTGGGAGCTATCGTGGCTCATCGCCTGCACCTTAATAAATCCCAGGGTAAAATACATGGTGGGATTTTTGCTACTCGGTTGGCGGCTCACTTTGAGGTTGAGTTACGCCCTCATGATTACCCTCTGACCAAGGTTTACCTAGACCAGGCAGCCATGTATCACCATCACATTCTTGCATATGATCGTCCTGATGTTGCCATTCCTTATAACCTGGTCTATAACGTTGACACTCGTGATGTTATCCCCTTGCGCGCACCTGCTTTGTTTGATTCTGTTGCTAGGGGCGGATACCGGATTATGCCTGCACACATCTTCGCCTACTGTAACGCTCACGCAGCTGCAGAGGCTGCACAGGCACCTCCGCAGTAGGATCAGTGGATGCCCGCTCCTCAGGATCCCTACTACCCTCCAGGCTACTGATCGATTACCAACTTAGGCCAAAAGCCTAAGCTTGGGGGAGTACGTGTTTCTCACCGACATTATATTCATGCTCACATATCATTCTATCTGTCGGTGTTCACACTTTTTCATTGTATTATCCATGCTTAGATTTATTTTTCTTGCTTTCTTCTTGTGTGTTTAAAAAACTTCAGAAAAAACAAAAAAAATTAGTTGTAGTAATTTACTTTCTATGCATGCTTAGTAGTAGTACTAAAAGAAAACCCAAAAAGATTTCCTTGTTCTTCTTTTGCTTGTTGGGAGCTTTCCCGTGTAAATAGTTTTTCTCGTTTTTCCCCTTATGTGCTTGCAAAAGAAAACGAAAATCTCCAAAAATATTTTAGTGTGTTTCTCTGAATTTCTTTTCTTTTTATTCGAGTTTTACCGAGGAGAAGACCACGATGAAAATGTTGAGTGGCTCTCATATGAATAACTGTTGAACTAATAAGAGCCCATTTTACCTTGTATTCTCCTGTTGAATAAAATGTTTTGCAGATTCCAGCTTAGTCCATGGCACTCTTGCACTATTATTATTTTCATATCATTCGGTCGTGCAAGTGAAAGGCAATAATGACAATATTCAATGAGCTGGCCATGGCAAGGAGAAACTGGTATGAACTCGACTTGTTCTATCTGTGTAAATATGTTTAACCTAGTATCCAGGCTTCAGCCCATTATGATTAAACATGTTTGCAATGACAATTAGAGATTGTAGTTTCTCATGCCATGCATAAGTAGCTGGGAGTGGATAATGATTTATCATGGATATCAACATAGCGTTAAAATGATTGTGATTTAGTATGATAATATGGTATCCTCCTCTGAATGTTCGAGTGGCTTGACTTGGTACATGTTCATGCATGTAGTTGAATCAAAACCAACATAGCCTCTATAATATTTATGTTCATGGTGATCATATCCTACTCATGCTAGTGTCCAATGTTACTTATGCATAATGCCTGGTTATGACCGTTGTTGCTCTCTAGCCAGCTGCTTCCCAATCTTAAATTACTAGCCTTCGCCTGTACTAAGTGGGAATTCTGCTTGTACATCAAAAACCTTGAACCCAAAGTTATTCCAGATGAGTCCACCATACCTACCTATATACGGTATTACCCTGCCGTCCTAAGTAAATTTGCATGTGCCGCCTCTAAAAACTTATGAAACTTATCCGTTTTGTGTGCCTGGATCATTCATGGAATGACAGGAGGTGGTCGATATCTTCTGTGCTAAGCGGGTTATTCTCAGGTCGAGTGTTTATTCACTCGCCATCGCACAAGAAAATGGGCGGTAATAGGGATGCCCAGTCCCAAACTGCAAACATGAAAAAGAGTTCATCTCTGAAATAATTAAACAAAAACTCCCAATGGAGTCAAAACCTTTATTTTTACCGCTTGGGAACCGCCACTAGCGTGCATAGCATGGAAGATGTTGATAACTGATGGTCGTGAAGTGAATGAGAAGGGTGCATGTCTCAAAATTTCATTTATCTCTGTCTTAAAAATTGAGCTCTGGCACCTCTGCAAATCACTGCTTCCCTCTACGAAGGGACCTTCTATTTCCTTTTATGTTGTGTCATCACCTTCTATAAACAAGCGCCAGAAACTGAGTAGAGCACAGCGATCATGATTTATGCATTGTGTATAGCTAATGTTGGGTGCATCATGACTGGATCTTTTCTACCATGAATTACAATGTTTAGTTGCTGCTTGAACTTCGGAGGTGCTATGTATTTATGTTTTGCGGTCTCAGAAAGGGCTAGCGAGATACCATTATTGTCATATTATATCATGTTGTTTTGACAACGTGTTGCTGTTTGAGATATCTTATTATTGCTCGCTAGCTGATTATGTCGTTGATATGAATCATTATAATCTTTAAGAGTTATTGTTGACATGGTTAGTTATAATGTTGGCTGAAAACCTAGGTGTTGTTTAAGCTTATTTATGCAAACAAGAGCAAAAGAGTTTGTAAAAGTTTTTCTTTCTCACTTTCAGTTTATCAACTGAATTCCTTGAGAACAAGCAAAGGTTTAAGCTTGGGGGAGTTGATACGTCTCCAATGTATCTATTTTTTCTCATGATGTTCCTCTTGTTTTGGACTCTAATTTGCATGATTTGAATGAAACTAACCCCGGACTGATGCTGTTTTCAGCAGAACTACCATGGTGTTGTTTTTGTGCATAAATAAAAGTTCTCAGAATGGAACGAAACTTTGCGAGGATTTTTTATACCAATAATAAGAATTTCTGGAGCGAAGACCCACCAAAGAGGGGCCCCTGGGTGGGCACAACCCACCAGGGTGCGCCCCCTCCTAGCGCCCAGGTGGGTTGCTGATGACCCCCCTGATACTATAAAATCACATTGTTCCAGAAAAAAATCAGGGAGAAAGAATTATCGTGATCCACGAGACGGAGCCGCCGCCAAGCCCTGTTCTTCCCCGGGAGGGCCGATCTAGAGTCTGTTTGGGGCTCCGGAGAGGGGGATTTTCGTTCCTCGTCATCACCAACCCTTCTCCATCGCCAATTCCATGATGCTCCCCACCGGGAGTGAGTAATTCCTTTATAGGCTCGCTGGTCGGTGAGGAGTTGGATGAGATTCATCATGTAACCGAGTTAGTTTTGTTAGGGCCTGATCCCTAGTATCCACTATGTTCTTAGATTGATGTTGCTATGACTTTGCTATGCTTAATGCTTGTCACTTTGGGCCCGGGTGCCATGATTTCAGATCTGAATCGTTTGTGAATTCATCATTATATCCATGTTTTAGATCCGATCTTACAAGTTATAGTCACCTACTACGGTTATGATCCGACAACCCCGGAGTGACAACAACCGGGCCCACTCTCGGTGATGACCGTAGTTTGAGGAGTTCATGTATTCACTATGTGTTAATGCTTTGTTCCGGTTCTCTATTAAAAGGAGGCCTTAATATCCCTTAGTTTCCAATATGGACCCTTCTGCCATGGGAGGGTAGGACAAAAGATGTCATGCAAGTTCTTTTAATAAAGCACGTATGACTATTTACGGAATACATGCCTACATTATATCGATGAACTGGAGCTAGTGCCGTATCGCCCTAGGTTATAACTCTCACATGATGAATACCATCCAACAAGTCACCGATCCAATGCCTACGAATTTATCCTTATTGATCTTGCTGTGTTACTATTGCTATCATCACTGTTACAATTGCTACAAATTACTGCTATCACTGCTGTTGTTACCGTTACTACTGTCACTACTATCAAAACTATCAAACTACTTTGCTACTGATCATATTGCTGCAGATAATTAATCTCCAGGTGTGGTTGAATTGACAACTCAGCTGCTAATACCTTCAAATATTATTTGGCTCCCCTTGTGTCGAATCTATAAATTTTGGTTGAATACTCTACCCTCAAAAACTGTTGCAATCCCCTATAGCTATGGGTTATCAGCGGTCCAGACCGACATTACATGACCAGGTTCAAGAGACTGGTTCTATTGACGTGCTTCGCACACAGGTGGCTAGTGGGTGTCTGTTTCTCCAGCTTTAGTTGAATCGAGTGTGACTACGCCCGGTCCTTGATGAAGGTTAAAATAGCACACTTGACGAAAATTCGTTGTGGTTTTTAATGCATAGGTAAGAACGGTTCTTGCTAAGCCTATAACAACCATGTAAAACTTGCAACAACAAAGTAGAGGACGTCTAACTTGTTTTTGCAGGGCATGTTGTGATGTGATATGGTCAAGATGTGATTATATAAATTGTTGTATGAGATGATCATGTTTTGTAACAAAGTTATCGGCAACTGGCGGGCGCCATATGGTTGTCGCTTTTATTGTATGAAATGCAATTGCCATGTAATTGCTTTACTTTATCACTAAGTGGTGGCGATAGTCGTAGAAGCAATAGTTGGCGAGACGACAACGATGCTACGTTGGAGATCAAGGTGTCAAGCCGGTGACGATGGTGATCATGATGGTGCTTTGGAGATGGAGATCAAAGGCACAAGATGATGATGGCCATATCATATCACTTATATTGATTGCATGTGATGTTTATCCTTTATGCATCTTATTTTGCTTAGTACGGTGGTAGCATTATAAGATGATCTCTCACTAAATTTCAAGGTACAAGTGTTCTCCCTGAGTATGCGTCATTGCTATAGTTCATCGTGCCGAGACACCATGTGATGATCGGGTGTGATAAGCTCTACGTTCACATACAACGGGTGCAAGCCAGTTTTGCACACACAGAATACTTGGGTTAAACTTGAGGAGCCTAGCATATGCAGATATGGCCTCGGAACACTGAGACCGAAAAGTCGAGCGTGAATCATATAGTAGATATGATCAACATAGTGATGTTCACCATTGAAAACTACTCCATCTCACGTGATGATCGGACATGGTTTAGTTGATATGGATCATGTGATCACTTAGATGATTAGAGGGGATGTCTATCTAAGTGGGAGTTCTTAAGTAATATGATTAATTGAACTTTAATTTATCATGAACTTAGTACCTGATAGTATTTTGCATGTCTATGTTGTTGTAGATAAATGGCCCGTGCTACTGTTCCTTTGAATTTCAATGCATTCCTAGAGAAAGCTAAGTTGAAAGATGATGGTAGCAACTACACGGACTGGGTCCGTAACTTGAGGATTATCCTCATTGCTGCATAGAAGAATTACGTCCTGGAAGCGCCGCTAGGTGCAAAGTCTGCTGCAGGAGCAACATGAGATGTTATGAACGTCTGGCAGAGCAAAGTTGATGACTACTCGATAGTTCAGTGTGCCATGCTTTATGGCTTAGAATCGGGACTTCAACGACATTTTGAACGTAATGGAGCATATGAGATGTTCCAGAAGTTGAAGTTAATATTTCAAGCAAATGCCCAGACTAAGAGATATGAAGTCTTCAATAAGCTCTACAGCTGCAAGATGGAGGAGAATAGTTCTGTCAGTGAATATATACTCAGAATGTCTGGGTACCACAACCACTTGACTCAACTGGGAGTTAATCTTCCTGATGATAGTGTCATTGACAGAGTTCTTCAATCACTGCCACCAAGCTACAAAAGCTTCGTGATGAACTATAATATGCAAGGGATGGATAAGACAATTCCTGAGCTCTTTGCAATGCTAAAGGCCGCGGAGGTAGAAATCAAGAAGGAGCATCAAGTGTTGATGGTCAACAAGACCACTAGTTTCAAGAAGAAGGGTAAAGGGAAGAAAGGGAACTTCAAGAAGAACGACAAGCAAGTTGCTGCTCAAGTGAAGAAGCCCAAGTCTAGACCTAAGCCTGAGACTGAGTGCTTCTACTGCAAAGGGACTGGTCACTGGAAGCGGAACTGCCCCAAGTATTTGGCGGATAAGAAGGATGGAAAAGTGATAAGTATATTTGATATACATGCTATTGATGTGCACCTTACTAATGCTCGCAGTAGTGCCTGGGTATTTGATACTGGTTCTGTTGCTTATATTTGCAACTTGAAATAGGGGCTACAGATTAAGCGAAGATTGGCTAAGGATGAGGTGACGATGCACGTGGGAAATGGTTCCAAAGTCGTTGTGATCGCGGACGGCATGCTACCTTTACATCTAGCTTCGGGATTAGTATTAGACCTGAATAATTGTTATTTTGTGCCAGCGTTAAGCATGAACATTACATCTGGATCTTGTTTGATGTGAGACGGTTATTCATTTAAATCACAGAATAATGGTTGTTCTATTTATATGAGTAATATCTTTTATGGTCACGCACCCTTGATGAGTGGTCTATTTTTATTGAATCTCAATAGTAGTGATACACATATTAATATTATTGAAGCCAAAAGATATAAATTTAATAATGATAGAGCTAATTATTTGTGGCACTGCCGTTTAGGTCCTACTGGTGTAAAGCGCATGAAGAAACTCCATGCGGATGGGCTTTTGGAATCACTTGATGCTTGTGAACCATGCCTCATGGGCAATATGACTAATACTCCGTTCTCCAGAACAATGGAGCGAGCAACTGACTTGTTGGAAATAATACATACTAATGTATGCGGTCCGATGGGTCTTGATGCTCATGGCGGGTATCTTTATTTTCTGACCTTCACAGATGATTTAAGCAGATATGGGTATATCTACTTGATGAAACATAAGTCTGAAACATTTGAAAAGTTCAAAGAATTTCAGAGTGAAGTGGAAAATCATCGTAACAAGAAAATTAAGTTTCTACGATCTGATCATGGAGGTGAATCTTTGAGTTATGAGTTTGGTCTTCATTATAAACAATGCGGAATAGTTCCGCAATTCATGCCACCTGGAACACCACAACGTAATGGTGTGTCCGAACATCGTAACCGCACTTTATTAGATACGGTGCGATCTATGATGTCTCTTACTGATTTACCGCTATCGTTTTGGGGTTATGCTTTAGAGACGGTTGCATTCACGTTAAATAGGGCACCACCGTAATATGTTGAGATGACACCTTATGAACTGTGGTTTGGCAAGAAACCCAAGTTGTCGTTTCTTAAAGTTTGGGGCTGCGATGCTTATGTGAAAAGCTTCAACCTGATAAGCTCGAACCAAAATCAGAGAAATGTGTCTTCGTAGGATACCCAAAGGAGACTGTTGGGTGCACCTTCTATCATAGATCCGAAGGCAAGATATTTGTTGCTAAGGATGGATCCTTTATAGAGAAGGAGTTTCTCTCGAAAGAAGTAAGTGGGAGGAAAGTAGAACTTGATGAGGTAACTGTACCTTCTCCCTTATTGAAAAGTAGTTCATCACAGAAATCAGTTCCAGTGATTCCTACACCAATTAGTGAGGAAGCTAATGATGATGATCATGAAACTTCTGATCAAGTTACTACTGAACCTCGTAGGTCAACCAGAGTAAGATTCGCACCAGAGTGGTACGGTAATCCTATTCTGGAGGTCATGTTACTTGAGCATGATTAACCTACGAACTATGAGGAAGCGATGATGAGCCTAGATTCCGCAAAATGGCTTGAGGCCATTAAATCTAAGATGAGATCCATGTATGAGAATAAAGTATGGACTTTGGTTGACTTTCCCGATGATCGGCAAGCCATAGAGAATAAATGGATCTTCAAGAAGAAGACTGATGCTGATGGTAATGTTACTGTCTACAAAGCTCGACTTGCTGCGAAAGGTTTTTGACAAGTTCAAGGAGTTGACTATGATGAGACCTTCTCACCCGTAGCGATGCTTAAGTCCGTCCGAATCATGTTAGCAATTACCCCATTTTATGATTATGAAATTTGGCAAATGGATGTCAAAACTGCATTCCTTAATGGATATCTCAAAGAAGAGTTGCATATGATGCAACCAGAAGGTTTTGTCGATCCAAAAGGTGCTAACAAAGTGTTCAAGCTCCAGCGATCCATTTATGGACTGGTGCAAGCATCTCGGAGTTGGAATATACGCTTTGATAGTGTGATCAAAGCATATGGTTTTATACAGACTTTTGGAGAAGCCTGTATTTACAAGAAAGTGAGTGGGAGCTCTGTAGCATTTCTGATATTATATGTGGATGACATATTGTTGATCGGAAATGATACTGAATTTCTGAATAGCATAAAAGCATACTTGAATAAGAATTTTTCAATGAAAGACCTCGGTGAAGCTGCTTATATATTGGGCATCACGATCTATAGAGAGAGATCAAGACGCTTAATTGGACTTTGACAAAGCACATACCTTGATAAAGTTTTGAAGAAGTTCAAAATGGCTCAAGCAAATAAAGGGTTCTTGCCAGTGTTACAAGGTGTGAAGTTGAGTCAGACTCAATGCCCGACCACTGCAAAAGATAGAGAGAAAATGAAAGTCATTCCCTATGCCTCAGCCATAGGTTCTATCATGTATGCAATGCTGTGTACCAGACATGATGTGTGCCTTGCTATTAGTTTAGCAGGGAGGTACCAAAGTAATTCTGGAGTAGATAACTAGACAGTGGTATAGAACATCCTGAAATACCTGAAAAGGACTAAGGATATGTTTCTCATTTATGGAGGTGACAAAGAGCTCGTCGTAAATGGTTACGTCGATGCAAGCTTTGACACTCATCCAGACGACTCTAAGTCACAAACCGGATACGTATTTTTATTGAATGGTGGAGCTGTCAGTTGGTGCAGTTCTAAGCAGAGAGTCGTGGCGGGATCTACGTGTGAACAGAATACATAGCTGCTTCGGAAGCAACAAATGAAGGAGTCTAGATGAAGGAGTTTATATCCGATCTAGGTGTAATACCTAGTGCATCGGGCCCAATGAAAATCATTTGTGACAATACTGGTGCAATTGCCTTGGCAAAGGAATCCAGATTTCACAAGAGAACCAAGCACATCAAGAGACGCTTCAATTCCATCCGCGATCAAGTCAAGTTGGGAGACATAGAGATTTGCAAGATACATACGGATCTGAATGTTGCAGACCCGTTGACTAAGCCTCTGTAACGAGCAAAACATGATCAACGCCAAGACTCCATGGGTGTTAGAATCATTACTGTGTAATCTAGATTATTGACTCTAGTGCAAGTGGGAGACTGAAGGAAATATGCCCTAGAGGCAATAATAAAGTTGTTATTTATATTTCCTTATATCTTGATAAATGTTTATTATTCATGCTAGAATTGTATTAACCGAAAACTTAGTACATGTGTGAATACATGGACAAACAGAGTGTCCCTAGTATGCCTCTACTAGACTAGCTCGTTAATCAAAGATGGTTTAGTTTCCTAGCCATAGACATGTGTTTTCATTTGATGAACGGGATCACATCATTAGAGAATGATGTGATGGACAAGACCCATCCGTTAGCTCAGCACTATGATCGTTTAGTTTATTGCTATTGCTTTCTTCATGACTTATACATGTTCCTATGACTATGAGATTATGCAACTCCCGAATACCGGAGGAACACCTTGTGTGCTATCAAATGTGACAACGTAACTGGGTGATTATAAAGACGCTCTACAGGTGTCTCCGATGGTGTTTGTTAAGTTGGCATAGATCTAGATTAGGATTTGTCACTCCGTGTATCGAAGAGGTATCTCTGGGCCCTCTCGGTAATGCACATCACTATGAGCCTTGCAAGCAATGTGACTAATGGGTTAGTCACGGGATGATGCATTACGGAACGAGTAAAGAGACTTGCCGGTGACGAGAGTGAACTAGGTATGATGATACCGACGATCGAATCTCGGGCAAGTAACATACCGATGACAAATGGAACATCATATGTTGTTATGCGGTTTGAACGATAATGATCTTCGTAGAATATGTAGGAACCAATATGAGCATCCAGGTTCTGCTATTGGTTATTTACCGGAGATGAGTCTCGGTCATGTCTACATAGTTATCGAACCCGTAGGGTCCGCACGCTTAACGTTCGATGATGATATGTATTATGAGTTATGTGATTTGATGTACCGAAGGTTGTTCAGAGTCCCAGATGTGATCACGGACATGCCGATGAGTCTCGAAATTGTCGAGACATAAACATTCATATATTGGAAGGCTACATTCGGACACCGGAATTGTTCGGGTCGTTTCGGATAAGTTTCGGAGTACCGGGGGTTACCAGAACCCCCTCCGGGAAGTTATTGGCCCTTATGGGCCTAGTGGTGGAAGAGAGGAGGTAGGCCAAGAGGTGGCGCCCCCTAGCCCAAACCGAATTGGACTAGGGCTAGGGGGGCCGGCCCCCCTTTCCTTCTCTTCTTCCTCTCCTTCCTTCTTCTCCTACTTGGACTGGGAAAGGGGGAAACCTACTCCTACTAGGAGTAGGAATCCCCCCTTGGGCACGCCCCTTGAGGCCGGCCCTCCTCCTCCTCCCCTCCTTTATATACGGGGGAGGGGGGCACCCCATAGACACACAAGTTGATCTTTAGCTGTGTGCGGTGCCCCCCTCCAGAGTTTTCCACCTCGGTCATATTGTTGTAGTGCTTAGGCGAAGCCGTGCGCCGGTGACTTCATCATCACCGTCACCACGCTATCGTGCTGACAGAACTCACCCTCGGCCTCAGCTGGATCAAGAGTACGAGGGACATCACCGAGTTGAACATGTGAAGATCGCGGAGGTGCCGTGCGTTCAGTACTTGATCCGTTGGACCGTGAAGACGTTCGACTACATCAACCATGTTACTAAATGCTTCCGCTTTCTGTCTACGAGGGTACGTAGAAACACTCTCCCCTCTCATTTCTATGCATCTCCTAGATAGATCTTGCATGATCGTTAGAATTTTTTTTGAAATACTGCGTTCCCCAACACTCTGTTCTTCTTCCTTTTTTCTCGGTTTGGTAGTTAGAGTGTCCTGATTTGTTTTAGTTTTGTTGGAAGACGGTGTTCAACGACCAAAGTTTGATGAATAGCCCATCGTTGTTATTCCACCCTCTGTAGTGCGTCTGCGGGAGGTATGCGATCTGGTTCTTCTCCATCTTCTCACACCTTTTCTGCAAGTCTCGACTGGTAGTTAGGGTTTTCATGACCTAAATCTGAGGAATAACACTTAAGTTTTTGTGATACTTGCTTGATCTCGTCAGATCCATTTAGTTTCCCGTTTGGTTGAGGTATATAACTTAAGCTGAATTTTTTTTCCTATTTGTGGTTGTAGATTTGGTTGATAATTATTAGATCTTGGTTGTTCGGTAGGGTTGAAGGTAAATCATTACATCAAGCACGAGGTCAAATATTTTTTTGTTCTGGTGGTTGACAATTTTCTTCACAATCCTTGTGTGGATATGTTATAAAAAAGTGAACAAGCATGTTTGCACTTGTGATGGTTCTCGTGATTTTGTTGTAGTTTGGAAGAAGCACTTGTACTTAGATGCTCTTAATTTTTGTAGCGACCCGATCCCAATGGATCGTAGTCTCTATGCTTAAGTGTCATCCCTGGATCAGTATTGCTGACACACACAGTACTCGAGGATTTATAACAGAGTTCAATCACACTCTTATTACATTGAGTGTCTCATAAAGAGTACTTATTACAATAATATGGCTGAAGGCCATCTAACTAACTTGCGGAAGCATCGAAGATAAATGAGTCTATCCAACTCCACGGCAAAACTGAGTGCATGACAACAACCTATCACACCTTACTCTTAGTCTGAAAATTCTACAACATGATATGTTGCAGCCGTGTAGGTCAGCACATGGAATATGCTGGCAAGATCACACTATAGAGAATAATGATGTAATAAAACTATCACTACATGCATATTTGGCTGGTGGACGCTCTGAGTTTAACATTTGCATAAAGCTAATTTTTTCTACAGCAAAGGAATATATTTTATTTAACTACCAAATTTATTCCATTATTGAGAAGGTTCCCCTAACTCAATTCCCAAAAGAATATTAATAACCCAACAAACTCATTAAGTAAAGTGATGAGATCAATCAATAATTCAAATGGCAGATACTCAAGCATAAGATGCAAAGGTAAAACCAAATAAAAATATGCAAAGATAAAACCAAATAAAAAGATCTAAACAGAAAGTTCAAGTGAAGAGCTACGATTTGCAAAAAGAATCGATCAAAACGGAGATACGAAACTCAGATTACGATCAAAAGAAGTTCAAATTCAAATATATTTGAAACCAAATTTTAAACTTCTAAAAACATGTTTAAGTTAATTATCTGAACAGGGGGGATCGTAATGAAGAATTTGGTGTTGGTTTGGTTGGATTTGGACAAACGAGCAAAAAGTAGTGATCATTTAAAGATTAGGGACTAATCTGCGATAGAAATAATTACGGATAGGTCCCTGGCTGAAAATAAACAGAAAAGAAAAATCTATCGGAGGAACGTCAGCTAACAGAGACTAACGAACGAAAGCATTCGTTGAAAGATCTAAACGAACGAACGTTCGCTAACTAAACTAACCTAATAATAAACCGGGTATTCTAAAAAAAACAACCGAAAACGAAAAACCGGATCGAGGTTCGGTTTATACCGGGTCGGCGGTTTGGGCGGAGAAAACCGACGATGGCGACGACGGACTCCGGCGAGGAGGTGGTGGTGCGGGGCAGCGGTGAGGTGGTGCGGCACAGGCGGGAGGCGGCAGGCGGCAGCGGCTCGGCTTGTGGAGGAGGAGGGCCAGGCGCCTCGGCCTTTAAACGGGGTTGGGGGAGGGGCGCGACTTGGGGGAGGGGAAAGGCGGCGGAGGCGTCCGGCCTCGACACGGAAGCCGATGGCGGCGCGGCGGCCATGTCGGGCAGGAGCCAGACTCGGACGGGGTGACACGCTCCTGGGTCGGCTGGGCTTTGGCCCAGTTGGTCCGAAAAACTTTTTTTTAAATAATGCCATGAAGACAAATCCAAATAAAAGTAAAATAAAAATGCTAAAATTCCATAAATAATTTTGACCATCCCCTCCTATTATTTGGGATCACGTGAACATTTTTTGGAGTAAATGTAATTTTTAAAAATGCAACTTTTTCCCTAATTTAATAAAATTCAACCAAATAAAATAGCAAATAAATATAATTTTATTCAAAATTAAATTTCCAATATTTCCTAGCTATTTTTGAAGAAGTCATATTATCTTCTCTCATTATTTTATTTATTTGAAATAATTGGAAAAATAATTTGAATAAAACGAGTTTGATCCAATTTACCAATTTTGAAAAATTCAAAAATGGATTTTTATGAAAACCTCCAACTCTCTCAATTAGTCCTTGAGTTGCTTAAGGTTTTTAGGATCAAAATTCCAAATAAAACAAATTGAAAATTATGGATGCATATGATGACCTAATGATTAACATCCAAATTGAAAATTGGGATGTTACAAACCTACCCCCCTTAAGATGAATCTCACCCTCGAGATTTGGGTTGGCTAGCAAATAGGTGTGGGTGGTTTTTCCGAAGATCTTCTTCTCGCTCCCAGGTGGCTTCTTCCTCGGTATGGTGGCTCCACTGAACTTAGCAAAACTTGATGACCTTGCTGCATGTAACTCGGCTGGCAAACTCGAGAATCTTAACGTGTTTCTCCTCATAGGTTAGGTCACTCTCCAATTGAATTGCTTCCAGGGGCACTGTATCTCTCAGAGGAATATCGGACATCTCTGCATGGCACTTCTTCGACTGAGAAACGCGAAACACATCATGAACTCCTGACAAACCTTTGGGTAACTCCAACTTGTAGGCAACTTCACCCATACGTTCCAAAACTCGGTATGGTCCTACAAATCGTGGTGCTAACTTTCCTTTGACTCCAAATCGTTTAACTCCTCGAAGTGGTGACACATGAAGATATGCTCGGTCTCCGACTTCATAGGCTACCTACTTGCGTTTAGTATCGGCATAACTCTTCTGCCTAGACTAAGCTACCTTGAGTCTATGACGAATCAACTTGACCTTCTCTTCAGACTCTCTGATTAAATCTGGCCTGAACAATTTTCGGTCTCCAACTTCATCCCACATCAATGGTGTCATGCACCTCCTTCCATACAAGGCTTTGAAACGGGCCATCTTTAAACTAGCTTGGTAGCTGTTGTTGTACGAGAACACTGCGTAAGGCAAATTATCATCCCAACTAGATCCATAATCTAGCGCACAAGCTCTCAACATGTCCTCCAGAATCTGATTGACTCTCTCGGTCTGTCCATCTATCTGCGGATGAAAGGTTGTACTGAACTCTAGCCTGGTACCCAAAGTCTGGTGTAACTGATTCCAAAACTTCGAGGTAAACCGCGTTCCTCTATCTGATACGATGGTCCTCGGAACTCCATGCAGACATACAATCCTGGTCAGATATACCTTAGCCAACTTCGCGCTCGTATAAGTGGTTTTCACGGGGATAAAGTGGGCCACTTTGGTCAAGCGATCAACTACTACCCAGATGGAGTCATATCATGATCGTGTCCTGGGTAATCTGGTGATGGAATCCATGCCAAGCTTATCCCACTTCCATTCGGGTATCGACAAAGTATGAAGTAATCCTGGTGGCTTCTGACGCTCTGCCTTAACTCTCTGACATACGTCACATACTACTACGTACTCGGCAATATCCTTCTTCATACCTGTCCACCAGAAACGTTTCTTCAAATCCAAATACACCTTGGTGTTTCCTGGGTGAATCGAGTATGGTGAGCCATGAGCTTCCTGAAGAATTAACTTCCTGATCTCTGAATCATTTGGCACATAGATACGGTCCTCAAACCATAAAGTTTTGTGTTCATCATCACGAAAACCTTTGGCATTTACTTCACTCATCTTTTCCTTTATCTCCGCAATCTCCTTATCAGTCTTTTGAGCTTCTTGAATATTTCCCAACAACGTGGACTGAACTTCCAACGCTACAACAAAACCTCTCGGAACTATCTCCATTCGAAGTTCTCTGAGATCGTCGGCTAACTCCTGAAGTAATCCTCCGGTTAAGAGGGTATTAACATAACTCTTGCGGCTCAACGCGTCTGCTACAACATTGGCCTTTCCTGGATGATGATGCAGTTTCATGTCATAATCCTTTATGAGCTCCAACCATCTTCTCTGCCTGAGGTTCAACTCCTTCTATGTGAAGATGTACTTCAAACTCTTATGATCTGTGTACACATCACAACGGTTTCCAATAAGAAAATATCTCCAGGTTCTGAGCGCATGCACTACGGCTGCTAACTCCAAATCATGGGTGGCATAGTTCAACTCATGAGGTCAAAGCTGCCGTGAGGCATATGAAACAACTCTTCCTTCTTGCATAAGAACGCCTCCAAGTCCCTGACGAGAAGCGTCGCAATATACTTGGAAATCCTTGCGTATATTCGGGAGAATTAGCACTGGGGTTGTAAGCAAACGTTTCTTCAACTCCTGAAAACTGGCCTCACAATCCTCTGTCCATTTGAGCTTAGTGTCCTTCATCAATAACTCCGTCATGGGCTTCACAATCTTGGAATTTTTTTAATGAATCTCCGATAATATCTTGCGAGTCCAAGGAAACTGCGTATCTCTCCGACTGAAGTGGGTGCCAACCACTCGGTGACAGACTGAACCTTTGAAGGGTCTACTGCTATACCTTCTCCAGATATAACATGTCCGATAAATCCAACTTCCTTCAACCAAAACTCACATTTGCTGAACTTGGCATATAGCTGATGTTCACTGAGCTTCTCGAGAACCAAGCGCAAATGTTCCTTGTGTTCTTCATTCTTCGAGCACACCAATATATCATCAATGAACACCACAACAAACTTATCCAAGAACTCCATGAACACCTTATTCATCATACTCATAAAGTAGGCAAGGGCGTTAGTCAAACCAAAAGATGTGACCGTGTACTCATATAGCCCATACCCTGTGGTAAAAGCTGTCTTGGGTATATCATGTTCTTGGATCTTCAACTGGTGATATCCTGATCGAAGATCGATCTTGGAGAATACTTTAGATCCTTGTAGCTGGTCAAACAAATCATTGATCATCGGTAGAGGGTATTTCTTCTTAATCATCACCTCATTCAATGCACGATAATGAACAACCATTCTCAAGGATCCATCCTTCTTCTCAACTAGGAGCACTGGGGCTCCCCACGTTGATGAACTTGGTCGAATATAACCTTTCTCCAATAACTCCTTAATCTGCTTCTTAATCTCCTCCAGATGATCTGCGGGCATCCGATACGGTCTCTTAGATATTGGTCCGGTGCCTGGCAACAACTCGATCAAAAACTCTATGTCTCGGTCTAGTGGCATGCCTGGTAATTCCTCTGGGAATACATCAGGATATTCCTTCACAACTAGCACTTCCTCTTGAACAACTCCCGCGAGTGAATTTACTTGGGTCCTCTTTGGCGCATGCTATCGGATCATGGGTTCCGGCAAAACCCTCAAGGTTCGAACACTGGGGTGTGCGCGAAGATCTCCCCCCTACCGATCTACGTCCTAGATTAGCTAGATTTCAAGGGCTAACTCAACGAACTCGCAACACAAAGGACACAAGATTTATGCTGGTTCGGGCCACCGTTGTGGTGTAATACCCTACTCTAGTGTGGTGGTGGTGGATTGCCTCTTGGGCTGAGGATGAACAATACAAGGGGAAGAACAGCCTCCTGAGGAGAGGTGTTCTTGTGCTTGGTGAACTTGTGGTTGTTCGGGTCTCTCTCTCTCCCACCTATGGTGGTGGCTAGTCCTATTTATAGAGGCCCTGGTCCTCTCCCCAAATATTGAGCGGGAAGGGAGCCAACAACGGCCAATTTGAAAGGGGACAACTAGTACAGCTTATCCTGACAAAAGCAGTCTTCGCCTGCTAAAGGCTCTGGTGGTGATGCCGTCCTGCTGGTCTTGGTCTCGTTTCACTGATATGGAAACCTTTGCTTGACGCCTCGGTACTCCGCGCCTGCGCTTGCTCCCTTAGCACCAAAGAGGAAACAAGGACGAAGCCAAAGGTCAAGGGTGAAGCGCCGTCGGCTCCAATAGCCTGCGGCCTTGGTCGACGCGTGGCGATTGATTGGACGTGGGCGACTCCGCTTCCCCACGCTACCTCGGCAACTGCCCGACTTGACCAGTCCCTGCGACATGCAAGGAAAACATCATTACCTGTGACCGTGGGGGGTGCTGGTTAGCCTTCTCCTGGTATAAATGGGAGGGGGGCGGATCCCCCGCCGCCCATCTTTCCCGTGCCTCTCCCGCTTCTTCTCCTTCCTTGCCCCATCACCGCTACCAATGGCGCCGTCGAGGAGGTTCACTGCCGTGGAGAAGGGGAAGGCCCCTCGCGAGGGCCCCGGCTCTCCAGCGCCCAAGCATTGACGCGGTCGTCCCCGCAAGCATTCCGCGACCCCCGCCGTGCCCCCCCCGCTCTCGTGGTGGTGCCGCGACGTGTGGCAGGGGCCGCTCCGGTCGCGACATCCCTGTCAATGAAGGGAGACTTGTCGTGGTTGCGCGGTCTCCCCGGCCACGCTTCCACTTGACGGAGGTGCCGCTGGAGTTCGTCGTCTGGTCGGAGAACCCGGCCGGCAACTGGCTTTAGCTCCCACGCTTCTTCGTCGATGAGCTGCCAGCCTCTGGTCCAGGCGGGCTCTGGCTGCAGATGGACAGTTGCTACAGCAGGGCTTCTTGGGTCGCGGTCGAGGTCTCCGCCGCGGGCAATATAGCTCTGGCCCACGGTTGGCAGACGTTCGCCCGCGCGCGCGGCCTGGGCAGGCAGTGCACCCTCCATTTCAGGTATGACGGTGATGCGGTCCTCTATGTGAGGGTGTTTGGGGAAGATGGTCGCCGCGCCGGGTGCTGCCCCGAGGTGAACGGCGACGAGGAGGTGCTTGGCCTTGGCGATGGGGGCGAACCCACCCTTGGTGCCGACCGCGTCTCGTCCAGCTATGGCGGCTCTTCCCCCGGTGACAGCTCCAGCTGTGGTGGCTACGACCAGCCGCCACGCCGCCGTGACCGCTTTGAAGACGGTGGCGGATCGTCTCGTCACCGCGCCTCCGTGAAGCGCGAGGAGGGGTCTAGCTGAGCCCAGGACGGCGCCAGGGGCCTGCCCCCGTGGACCGCTGTAGGGGCAGGCGCCGCTTTTATTTTGTTCTTCCTTTCCTTCCTGCATCAAAAGGAAACCAGCATGGGCCCCGGAGGGGCGTGTATCGAACTAGGATCTCAATCGTTATCCTATGTTTGTTGTTCCTGTGCCGTGTCGCGACATCGTTGTTTTATGTAGGGATAACTTAGCTCGACTTTCTCGGAGTGGCCTCCTCCTCACGAAGCGGTTGCTCCCTGGTGCCCGTCTAGGCCTCCTTGACCTGATAGGCGCTTAGGAACTACAAAAAATTTGTCAAGAGGTTTATCGTTCACCCGAGGCTTGGTCACAGGCGCCGCTGACTTTGACCCAGCACTTCGTATCGCGATACCCGTGGGGCACGGATTAGGAGAGGTGCGCCAGCTTGTGGGCTCGAACGAGGGTACCTCGCAAAAAGAAGAAGAAGGAGGCTCACGAAGGTGAAGCTTACGAAAGTACCTGTTCAGCCCCCTCGCGAGGAAAGCGAGAGAGAGTATAGGCCGATCAAAGAAAGAAAGGCAGAAGCAGAGGCAGAAAGAGATAGGACGAGACCAGCAAGAGACACCAGAAAGCAAATTTCAGTTAAAGAGGGGCGAGCCAACTTCAGAAAGCAAATGAAAAGCCGCGTCCGGCACCTAGTTTAGTCTTCGACGTCTTCTCACTAGCGCGGAGCTAAGTGCTGACACTAGGCATGGGAGGGAGTCCTCGAGGCCTGAGGGCGGCACTCCTGAGACTCCGGGGCATGTACAACCCCACTCGTTATTACGTGAGCGTGTCACGAGCGGCGATCTTCAAAGGCACTGGGCCTTGCTTACATGCACTGGGCCTTTCTTCATAGGCACCGGGCCTTCTTCATAGGCGCTGGGCCTTTCTTCATGGGTAGAACTTCCGGAGGTGTTGGATGTTCCAGGCGTTCTGGATGGGTACCCCGTCCTGCGTCTCCAGGCGCGCGGCGCTAGGCCTGGAGACGTGGACGACCTTGAACGGGCCCTCCCACACGGGTGAGAGCTTACAGCCCTTCCCCGGAGATCACCTGCCTCAGGACGAGGTCACCCACCTCGAGCGTCCTGGAGCGGACGCTGCGACAGTGGTATCACCGCAACGCCTGCTGGTATCTTGCTGCCCGTAGTGCAGCTTCGCGGCGACGTTCCTCCCCCAGCACGAGGTCCATCCCCCACCTGGCGTCTGTTGTGTTTCATCAAACTCTATGACCCGTGCGGAGCGATGTCTGACCTCGTGAGGGAGGACTGCTTCTGCTCCGTAGAGGAGGAAGAACAGAGTCTCGCCCGTCGGCTTGGTGGCGGTGCTGCGGATGGACCACAACACGGACTGGAGCTCATCGTGCCAGCCCCTGCCGCAGGCCTCGAGCTTCTTTTTGAAGGTCCTGGTCTTGAGGCCTCTCAGGACCTCCGCGTTGGCACGTTCGGCCTGGCCATTGCTCCTGGGGTGCGCTACCGAAGCATAGCAGATCTGCGTTCCAAGGTTAGCACAATATGACTTGAAGAGATTACTAGTGAACTGCGAGCCATTATCGGTGATGATGCGATTGGGGACCCCAAAACGGCTCACGAGGCCCTTGATGAACTTGACCGCAGAGCCAGCTGGGATGGTGCGGACGGCTTCAACCTCCGCCCACTTGGTGAACTTGTTGATGGTGACGTAGATGTATCGATAGCCCCCAGGCGCCCGAGGGAACGGGCCCAGGATATCCAGCCCCCAGACTGCGAACGGCCATGAGAGTGGAATGGTCTGGAGGCCCTGAGCTGGCTGATGGATCTGCTTGGCGTGGAATTGACAGGCCTCGCATGACTTCACCAGCTCAGCTGTGTCGTTGAGCGCCGTAGGCCAGTAGAATCCGCTGCGGAATGCCTTGCCAATGAGGGTTCGTGACGATGAATGTTGCCTGCAGTCCCCGCCGTGTATGTCAGCTATCAACTCTTTCCCCTATTCCCTGAAGATGCAACGCAGTGAAACGTCATTTGGTCGCTTCCTGTATAGCTCACCGTCCTGGATGCAGTATGCCGTGGCCTGTCGGGCCACATGCTCCGCATCTTCTTCCTTCTCCGGCAACGTCCTTTGCATCGGGTATTCCTTGAATTCCTTGGTCCAGCATCCCTCCTGGGGCTCGAGCACCAAGAGTAGGCGCGCTCCCGAGGTCGGGCCACAGGCCGGGGCTCCTGTGGCAGGCGGTTGCGGGACCTCCTCCCGAGGATGAGCCGTTCTTGAAAGCGGTGGTGTTGCCGATGGCTTGAAGAGCCGCTCCTCGAAGACGCCAGGCTCTTGGGGTTGCAGCTTGGATGCCCTTCTGGCAATGTTGTCAGCTTCCTTGTTGGTGCCACGGGCCACGTGTTGCAACTCCAGGCCCAGGAATTCCTTCTCCATCTTGCGCACCTCCGCGAGGTATGCTTCCATGTGTTCGTCCTTCGGCTCGTATACCTTGTTGGAGAAGTTGACGAGGAGCTGTGAGTCGCCCCTTATAGTGAGACACTTCACCCCCAGTGCCGCCGCAACCTTCAGGCCGGCTATGAGGCCTTCGTATTCTGCAATGTTGTTGGAGACCTACTCGCCCTGCTGGAAGCAGAGCTGCACGGCATAGTAGAGCTTGTCCTGAGTGGGCGAGATGAGCACCGCTCCAGCCCCTGCGCCTTGGCGCACAAAGGCACCATCGAAATACATGACGTAGCCGTCGGGCGCCTCACTTCTTGGTGAGAGGGACTGTTCTTTGCCTACTTCGAGCGTCGGGGCGTCCGTCCATTCTGCCATGAAATCGGCAAGTGCGGCTCCCTTGATGACCCTGGTGGTGCTGAACTCCAACTGGAATGCTTGCAATTCGATGTTCCACTCAGCGACCCTTCCAGCAGAGTTGGGGCTCCTGAGCACTCTCTCCAATGGGTAAGCCGAGACGACCATGATGGGGTGGCCTTGAAAGTAGTGCCACAACTTCCATGAGGCCACCAGGAGCGCGAGTAGGAGCTTTTGAGGCATGGGGTACCGTGCTCTTGCATCCTGCAACACCGTGCTGACGAAGTATACTGGGTGCTCGACGAGGGTAGGCGCGTTGATGAGGCTTGCGCCTTCTGGGAGTTGGGGTGCCTCCGGCGCTTGATCGCTAGTCGGGGCCGTCGCGGGTTTGGGGGCGTCCTTCTACTGAGCTTGACCCTCTGCTGCTGCAGCCCTTGTGGCGCCCTCCTGGTCTTGTGTTGTCTCTGCTGGGGGCGCAGCATGGTGCGATGCGCCCTTGGCTTAGTGTTCTTCCTGAACCGCCACCAGAGTCGCGCTGGCTGAGTACGGGGTGGCGGCAAGATAGAGCACTAGGGGATCGAGAGCTCACGGCGCCACCATCACTGGAGGGCTAGTCAGGTATCTCTTGAGGTCTTGAAAAGCTCGGTCAGCCTCTGGGGTCCACTCAAACGGGCCCTTCTTCTTCATCAGCTTGAAGAAGGGTAGGGCGCGCTCTCCCAGCTTGGAGATGAAGCGCCCCAACGTAGTCAACCGACCAGCCAACTTCTGCATTTCCTTAAGGGTTTGCAGTGGACTCATGTCTTCAGTTGCCTTGACCTTGTCTGGGTTGGCCTCGATCCCCCGGTGGGACACAAGGAAGCCCAGCAGCTTGCGGGAAGTGACGCCAAACATGCACTTCTCCGGGTTGAGCCGCAAGTCCACCTGACGAAGGCTTTCAAAGGTCTCCTCCAGGTCCTGGATCAAGGTCATCGCCTCCCGAGACTTCACCGCGATGTCGTCGACGTAGGCTTCAGCGTTTCTCCCAAGCTGCCGCCCTAAGGCGATGTGCATGAGCCGCTGGAAGGTTGCGCCCGCATTGCGCAGCCCGAACGGCATGCAAGTGTAGCAGTACACCCCACACGGGGTCAGGAAGGCCGTATTCACCACATCTTCTACCGCCATCTTGATCTGGTGATATCCTGAGAACACATCTAGGAAGCATAGCAAGTCGCACTCGGCGGTGGAGTCGACGATCTGGTCGATGCGTGGAAGTGGGAACGGATCTTGGGGACAGGCCCTGTTGAGGTTGGTGAAGTGGACGCACATCCGCTCCTTCCCGCCTTTCTTGGGGACGACGACGGGGTTTGCCAGCCACTCGGGGTACCGAACCTCGCGAATGACACCCGCAGCCTCCAACTTGCGGGTTTCTTGGACGATGAAAGCTTGCTTCTCCGTGGACTGCCGCCTCGCCTTCTGCTTCATGGGGCGTACGTTGGGGCACACCTTCAGGTGGTGTTCTATCACTCCTCTTGGGACCCCCACCAGCTGATCGGGCTCCCAAGCGAACACTCCTTTGTTTGCGCGCAAGAACTTCACTAGCGCCTCCTCCTGACCAGGCTCAAGTTGGCGCCTATAGTAAAGGTTGCCCCCGAGGACCCGTCCTCCTCGACCGGCACTTGCTTGGTTTCTGCCTTGTCTTGGGTGAAGAACTGCTTCTTCTTGGTTGGTGCGGCTCCCTTGGCCTTGGAGGTATCCGCGTTGGCGGGTTGTGCTGTCGCGGCGGTCTTGAGGGAGAGCTTGAGTGCCACCAAGGCCTCCTTGGCATCCCCCTTGATGGTGAGGACACCCTCGCTCCCCGGCATCTTCATGAGGTTGTAAGCAGGATGGGTTGCTGCCATGAACTGGGCCAGAGTTGGGTACCCGAGGATGGCATTGTACGGGAGGCCAATGCGGGTGATGTTGAAGTCGATGAGCTCGGTGCGGTAGTTGTCGCGCGTGCCGAAGGTCACGGGGAGGCGGATCTGCCCCAAGGAGCGGGCGGAGCCTCCACCAACCCCTGAGAAAGGCTTGCTAGGGCGGAGCCGCTCGAGTAGTACATGAAGAAGGTTGAAGGCCTCGACGGAGAGCATGTTGAGGCCTGCGCCGCCGTCGACAAGTGTCTTGGTGATGGATACGTGGCAGATGGTGGGCGTGCAAAGAATTGGGAGCGCACCCGAGCCGACGGTGGAGGCGGGATGATCCGCCGAGTCGAAGGTGAGGTCGGCCTTGGGCGCGGCCCAGCCCGGCGGAGCCCCCGAGCGCTTGGAACTGGCGAAAGAATGGCTTGGCATGCCGATCTGAGGGTGGTGCTTGCAAACCGCTGAGAATAGTTGCGATGATGGGGGCCGCCGGTTCCACGAAGCGAGTGATGAAGAGGTTGTGCAGCTCCTCCCAGGTGGCGACAGAAGACTCCAACAAATGGAGGAACCACGCGCGCGGCATGCCTACGAGGGCCATTGGGAACTAGTTGGCCATGATCTTGCCGTCGCCCCCGGCTTCCAGAACGACCTCCTCGTACACCAGCAGGAAAGCCGACGGGTCCGCCGTGCCATCGTAGCACGGCGGCATCTCCGACTTGAACTTGGGTGGCCACTGCACCTGCCGCAAGGCGGGAGCAAGGGCTCGGAGCCCCTGAGCGCCACCGTGGGCACCGGTTGATCCAGCCGGAGGGGTGCCCACCATGGGAAACGTGCGTGAAGATGGTGGAGCATGGATCAATGGAAGAGAGGCTCCGGTGGACCCCTACCTGGCGCGCCAAATGTCGGATCACGGGTTCCGGCAAAACCCTCAAGGTTCGAACACTGGGTTCACACGAAGATCTCCCCGTACCGATCTACGTCCTAGATTAGCTAATATTTCAAGGGCTAACTCAACGAACTCGCAACACAAAGGACACAAGATTTATACTGGTTCGGGCTACCATTGTGGTGTAATACCCTACTCCAGTGTGGTGGTGTGATGTCTACTACACAACCTTCTTCTTGTAGACGTTGTTGGGCCTCCAAGTGCAGAGGTTTGTAGGACAGTAGCAAATTTCCCTCAAGTGGATTACCTAAGGTTTATCAATCCGTAGGAGGCGTAGGATGAAGATGGTCTCTCTCAAGCAACCCTGCAACCAAATAACAAAGAGTCTCTTGTGTCCCCAACACACCCAATACAATGGTAAATTGTATAGGTGCACTAGTTCGGCGAAGAGATGGTGATACAAGTGCAATATGCATAGTAGATAATAGTTTTTGTAATCTAAAAATATAAAAACAGCAAGGTAGCAAGTGATAAAAGTGAGCGTAAACGGTATTGCAATGATAGTAAACAAGGCCTAGGGTTCATACTTTCGCTAGTGTAAGTCCTCTCAACAATACTAACATAATTGGATCATAAAACTATCCCTCAACATGCAACAAAGAGTCACTCCAAAGTCACTAATAGCGGAGAACGAACGAAGAGATTATGGTAGGGTACGAAACCACCTCAAAGTTATTCTTTCCAATCAATCCGTTGGGCTATTCCTATAAGTGTCACAAACAGCCCTAGAGTTCATACTAGAATAACACCTTAAGATACAAATCAACCAAAACCCTAATGTCACCTAGATACTCCAATGTCACCTCAAGTATCCGTGGGCATGATTATACGATATGCATCACACAATCTCAATTCATCTATTCAACCAACACAAGGGGCCTCAAAGAGTGCCCCAAAGATCTATCGGAGAATCACGACGAAAACGTGTGCCAACCCCTATGCATAGGTTCCCAATGTCACGAAACCCGCAAGTTGGTCACCTTAACATACATCAAGTGGCACGTGGTATCCCATTGTCACCATAGATATCCATGGCAAGACATACATCAAGTGTTCTCAAGTCTTTAAAGACTCAATCGGATAAGGTTACTTCAAAGGGGAAACTCGATTCATTACAAGAGAGAAGAGGGGGGAAGAAACATCATAGGATCCAAATATAATAGAAAAGCTCGCGATACATCAAGATCGTATCACCTCAAGAACACGAGAGAGAGAGAGAGATCAAACACATAGCTACTGGTACATACCCTCAGCCCCGAGGGAGAACTACTCCCTCCTCATCATGGAGAGCGCCGGGATGATGAAGATGGCCACCGGTGAGGGATTACCCCCTTCGGCAGGGTGCCGGAATGGGTCTAGATTGGTTTTCGGTGGCTACGGAGGCTTCTGGCGGCAGAACTCCCGATCTATGTTGCGTTCTGGAAGTTTTAGGTCACGTAGGTATATATGGGTGCAGGAGGTACGTCAGGGGAGCCACGAGGGCCCCACGAGATAGGGGGCGCGCCCTAGGGGGGGCGCCCCCCACCCTCGTGAGAACCTCGTTCCTTCCTTGACATAGGGTCCAAGTCCATCGGGTGTGTTTCCTTCCAAAAATAACTTCTCCAGTTGATTTCATTCCGTTTCGACTCCGTTTGATATTCCTTTTCTTCAAAACACTAAAATAGGCATAAAACAGCAAATCTGGGCTGGGCCTCCGGTTAATAGGTTAGTCCCAAAAATAATATAAAAGTGGATAATAAAGCCCAATATTGCCTAAAACAGTAGATAATATAGCATGGAGCAATCAAAAATTATAGATACATTGGAGACGTATCAAGCATCCCCAAGCTTAATTCCTGCTCGTCCTCGAGTAGGTAAATGATAAAAAGATAATTTTTGATGTGGAATGCTAGTTGGCATAATTTCAATGTAATTCTTCTTAATTGTGGCATGAATATTCAGATCCATAAGATTCAAGACAAAAGTTCATATTGACATAGAAAATAATAATACTTCAAGCATACTAACTAAGCAATTATGTCTTCTCAAAATAACATGGCCAAAGAAAGTTATCCCTACAAAATCATATAGTCTAGCTATGCTCCATCTTCACCACACAACATATTTAAATCATGCACAACCCCGATGACAAGCCAAGCAATTGTTTCATACTTTTAATGTTCTCAAACTTTTTCAATTTTCACACAATACATGAGCGTGAGCCATGGACATAGCATTATAGGTGGATAGAATGGTGGTTGTGGAGAAGACAAAAAGGGAGAAGATAGTCTCACATCGACTAGGCGTATCAACGGGCTATGAAGATGCCCATCAATAGATATCAATGTGAGTGAGTAGGGATTGCCATGCAACGGATGCACTAGAGCTATAAGTATATGAAAGCTCAACAAAAGAAACTAATGGGTGTGCATCCAACTTGCTTGCTCACGAAGACCTAGGGCATTTTGAGGAAGCCCATCATTGGAATATACAAGCCAAGTTCTATAATGTAAAATTCTCACTAGTATATGAAAGTGACAACATATGAGACTCTCTATATGAAAAACATGGTGCTACTTTGAAGCACAATATATGAGACTTGCTATATCAGGGTGCTACTTTGAAGCACAAGTGTGGAAAAGGGATAGTAGCATTGCCCTTTATTTATTTATTGGGCCTTCTTTTTTTCTTTGGCCTTTCTATTTTTTTATTTGGCCTTTCTTCTTTTTTTGGCCTTTCTCTTTTTTTATTTTTTTATTTGGGACAATGCTCTATTGAATGATGATCATCACACTTCTATTTATTTACAACTCAATGATTACAACTTGATACTAGAACAAAGTATGACCCTATATGAATGCCTCCGGCGGTGTACCGGGATGTGCGATGATGCATGAGTGACATGTATGAAATAATTATGAACGGTGGCTTTGCCACAAATACAATGTCAACTACATGATCATGCAAAACAATATGACAATGATGAAGCGTGTCATAATAAACGGAATGGTGGAAAGTTGCATGGCAATATATCTTGGAATGGCTATGGAAATGCCATAATATGTAGGTATGGTGGCTGTTTTGAGGAAGGTATATGGTGGGTTTATGGTACCGGCGAAAGTTGCGCGGTACTAGAGAGGCTAGCAATGGTGGAAGGGTGAGAGTGCGTATAATCCATGGACTCAACATTAGTCATAAATAACTCACATACTTATTGCAAAAATCTATTAGTTATCAAAACGAAGTATTACACGCATGCTCCTAGGGGGATAGATTGGTAGGAAAAGACCATCGCTCGTCCCCGACCGCCACTCATAAGGAAGACAATCAATAAATAAATCATGCTCCGACTTCATCACATAACGGTTCACCATACGTGCATGCTACGGGAATCACAAACTTCAACTCAAGTATCTCTCAAATTCACAACTACTCAACTAGCATGACTCTAATATTACCATCCTCATATCTCAAAACAATTATCAAGTATCAAACTTCTCATAGTATTCAATACACTCATAAGAGAATTTTATTATTCTTGAATACCTAGCATATTAGGATTTTAAGCAAATTACCATGTTATTTAAGACTCTCAAAATAATATAAGTGAAGCATGAGAGTTCATCTATTTCTATAATACTACCACCGTTCTCTAAAAAGATATAAGTGAAGCACTAGAGCAAACGACATACTACTTCGAAAGATATAAGTGAAGATCAATGAGTAGTCGAATAATTATGCAACTATGTGAAGACTCTCTAACATTTAATAATTTCAGATCTTGGTATTCTATTCAAATAGCAAGCAAAGCAAAATAAAATTACATCTAAGAATATCAAACATCATGTGAAGAAGCAAAAACTTAGGACCAACCGATACTAACCGATAATTGTTGAAGAAGAAAGGTGGGATGCCAACCGGAGCATCCCCAAGCTTAGATGCTTGAGACTTCTTGAAATATTATCTTGGGGTGCCTTGGGCATCCCCAATCTTGAGCTTTTGTGTCTCCTTAATTCCTCTCATATCACGGTCTCCCTAAATCTCAAAAGCTTCATCCACACAAAACTCAACAAGGACTCGTGAGATAAGTTAGTATAAACCATTGCCAAAACCTTATCATACTCTACTGTAGCAAATCACTAAAATTATTATTCAAAATTGAATACTAAATGTCTCTGAATATTTAATAGTCCTATCATCAAATAGAATCATTAAAGAAGCAAACATATGCAAACATAATAGCAATCTGCCTAAACAGGATAGTCTGTAAAGAATGCTGCAACATCCATACTTCCCTAGCTCCAAAAATTATGAAATAAAATTCCCACTGTAGTAAATTTATCATAGCTTAATATGAAAAAGGTTTCAACATTTTATCACATTCTGACTTTTGTAGGGAATTATTGCAACAGCGGTAAACTTTCTGTTTTCAAACAGCAACATGTATACTTGTAACATAGGCATAGTAAAGGCTATCAATGCCACTTTTATTGAAATAAAAGATGCAAAATATTGTTATAAATAACAGCAAGCAAATCCTAACAAAATAAATTGACGCTCCAAGCAAAACACATATCATGTGGCGAATAAAAATATAGCTCCAAGTAAAGTTACCGATGAACGAAGACGAAAGAGGGGATGCCTTCCGGCGCATCCCCAAGCTTAGGCTCTTGGTTGTCCTTGAATATTACCTTTGGGTGCCTTTGGCATCCCCAAGCTTAGTCTCTTTCCACTCCTTATTCCATAGTCCATCGAATCCTTACCCAAAACTTGAAAACTTCACAACACAAAACTTAACAGAAAACTCGTAAGCTCCGTTAGTATAAGAAAACAAAAGACCACTTCAAGGTACTGTATTGAAATCATTATTTATTTATATTGGTGTTAAACCTACTGTATTACAACTTCTCTATGGTTTATAAACTATTTTACTAGCCATAGATTCATCAAAATAAGTAAACAACACATGAAAAATAGAATCTGTCAAAAACAGAACAGTCTGTAGTAATCTGGATCAAACGTATACTTCTGGAACTCATAAAATTCTCGAATAAATTGCTGGACCCGAGGAATTTATCTATTAATCATCTGCAAAAATAATTAACTAAATATCACTCTCCAAATAAAAATGACAGCAATTCTCGTGAGTGCTAAAGTTTCTGTTTTTTACAGCAAGATCAACAAGACTTTCCCCAAGTCTTCCCAAAGGTTCTACTTGGCACAAACACTAATTAAAAGCATAAAACCACATATAAACAGAGGCTAGATGAATTATTCATTACTAAACAGGAACAAAAAGCAAGGAACAAGAACAAAATTGGGTTGCCTCCCAACAAGCGCTATCGTTTAACACCCCTAGCTAGGCATGATGATTTCAACGATGCTCACATAAAAGATAAGAATTGTAACATAAAGAGAGCATCTTGAAGAATAGGACTAGCACATTTAAGTCTAAACCACTTCCTATGCATAGGAATTTTCTGAGCAAACAACTTGTGGGAACAATAATCAACTTGCATAGGAAGGTAAAACAAGCATAACTTCAAAATTTTAAGCACATAGAGAGGAAACTTGATATTATTGCAATTCCTACAAGCATATATTACTCCCTCATAATAATTTTCAGTAGCATCATGAATGAATTCAACAATATAACCAGCACCTAAAGCATTCTTTTCATGATCTACAAGCATAGGAAATTTACTATCCTCCACATAAGCAAAATTCTTCTCTTTCGGGATAGTGGGAGTATCATAAGGGACTTGAATATTATAAATTGTTTACACATTAAAAGAGTAATATTCAGAGAAGGGGTAATCTTAATCATGACAAGTTTTATAAATATAATCCTCACTACTTTTTATAGCATATGTATCATCACAATAATTATCATAAGTAGGAGGCATGTTATTATCATTATGAGTTTGCATATCAAAATTTGGTAGACTAAAAATATAATCTTCATTAAGCGTAGCATCCCCAAGCTTGGGACAAACATTAATTGCAGCAAATATATTCTCAAATATGTCATCCTCATCAAACATAGCTTCCCAAAGCTTGGGCCTTTTCGTATCATGTAGCGACCAGACCTCAAATGGTCTGATCTCTGTGCTCCGGTGTCATCCCTGGATCAGTAATGCTGACACCACACAGTACTCGGAGGATTTATAACAAAGTAGCAATCACACACTTATTACATCGAGTGTCTCAAAAGAGAACTTATTACAATAAATATGGCTTAAGGCCATCTAATAACGATAACAGCGGAAGGCTTGGAAGATAAGTGAGTCCATCAACTCCAATGGCATCACTGAGTATAGAACCACGACCTAAAAACTCCTTAATCGTCGTCTGAAAAGTCTGCAACATTAACGTTGCAGCCCGAAATGGGTCAGCACATGGAATATGCTGGCAATGTAACACATAGAGAGTAATGGAATGAAACAGCTATACTATATGCAAATTTGGCTGGTGGAAAGCTCTATGGTTACAGTTTTGCGTAAAGCCAATTTTTCCCTACTTCAAAGGAATAAATTTAATTACTATCATGGTAGTTGTTAAACATAGAGAATGGTTGACAGCATTCTCAATCCCAATTAAGCATCATCATTAAACATAACCCAACAAAATTAATTTAGAGTAACGTGTTGAGATTCACAGGATAATCCAAGTACTAGATACTCAAGATGTCCATAACCGGGGACATGGCTAATCATGATTAGTTTATTACACTCTGCAGAGGTTTGCGCACTTTTCCCCACAAGACTCGATCGCCTCCATTTGGTTTCTTGCACTACATGGTGTTTGAGAAGACGGATGACCGAGACATAGTCTTTCAGAAGCACTAGCACCTTATGATAGGGTAGACCGTACCACCTACATCCCCTACATCTGGTAGTCTACCACTGTAAGAGTTCGCACGACTTAGTCAACTATGCTAGATCCCATAATAGCTTGTGGCTGCACACGGAAGTTTCTAGTATGAATAGTCTCATGATCCCTTTGAGCCTGGGTGGCGGTCCAAAAGAAAACAGACAAGTCCTGGAATACCCAGGTGCCTCAATCCACTCAGATGTGTGTTTAAGTTGCCACCTTAGATAAACCATTAATTAACAAAACTCACATCTGTCATGGATATCACTCACCCAATCCACGTCTACTAGCATAGCATGGCATAATAAGCAAACGTAGAAGTAACTCCCAAAGGTTTGATAATAAACAGGTAATAGGTACTACCTCATCTACTTCCCATCCCACAATTTAATTAGATCCTAATCATGCAATGTGTGAGGATTGATCTAATGCAATAAAACTGGGTTGTAGAAAGGTATGATCAAAGTGTTACTTGCCTTGCTGATGATCCGGGAAACCTAATGATTCAAAGTAACAGGCCGCGCACTCCGGGTATTCTATCGCAGACAAACAAACAAGCATACAATAAGTACTCATCTAATGCACAGGTAAAACTCAAATAAGAGATCTAACCAGAAGGTTCAACTTAAGAACTCCGGTTGGCAAAAAGAATCAAATCAAACGAAGCAACGAAAATCAAACGGCGAAAGAAAACAACTTCGTTCTAGTAATCTGGATCTAAGGCAAATTTTACAGTAGCAAAATCTTGTTTAAGTTGGTTAAACGGATAGAGGGTTTCGAGACGAATCTCTAGGCGCTTGAATCGCCTGATTCCGATAAACGAGCGAAAAGTTATACTAAAACGAAAATCGGATCAGGAATCGCGATCAGAAAAATCGCGGATTTAATCCTAGAAAAAGAAAAATGACGAACGCTCGAGAGAACGAACGAACGGACGAACACTCGCTATTTAAATAAACCAAAAAACCGATCTATTTTAAAAAAACCGAATCTAAAAAAAACCCGATGAAAACCGATCTTTTTTTTTAAAACGTTGGCACGGAAGTCGAGGCGGCGACGAACCTCGGCGGCGGCGGCGTCCGGCGACGGCGGCGGGCGGCGGCAGTGCGGCGCGGCGGCGGGACTTGGGGCTGGGGCGGTTAGGGTTCCCTGGGGCTGGGCCTCGACTTATAAAGGCCCCCTCGGGCCGGAGTCCTAGTCGGACACGGCCCGTAGGTCGGTTCATTCTTTTTAAATTATTCTGCTCGGAAGAAAAATAAAAAGAAATACTAAACGGACTCCAAAAATTCCGAAATAAATTTTTACGGGCTTCTAAAATCAAGCCACACAAGGTGAACATTTATTTGGGACCTAAATGAAAATTTTAAAAACGCACATGTTTCCTAAATTCAAATAAAACACCGAAAAACTCTGAAATAAAATCTTATTTTATTTTATTATTAAATCCTCAATATTTCTTTATTTTGGGAAAGTCATTTTATTCCCTCTCTCATATTTTTGTAATAGAAATAATTGATGATAAAATAAATAAAATCAAATGATCCTATCCTCAAAATTTGAGAAAACTCAAATATGAATATAACGAAATCCCCAACTCTCCCCGTGGGTCATTGAGTTGCGTAGAATTTCTAGGATCAACCAAAATGCAAAATAAAATATGATATGCATTGATGATCTAATGTATAACATTCCAAATTGGAAATTTGGGATGTTACAAACCTACCCCCCTTAAGATGAATCTCGCCCTCGAGATTCGGGTTGGCTAGAAAATAGGTGAGGGTGGTCTTTGAGCAAGTCTTCCTCTCGCTCCTAGGTGGCTTCATCCTCTGTGTGGTGGCTCCACTGAACTTTGCAAAACTTGATAACCTTGCTGCGGGTAACTCGACTAGCAAACTCGAGGATCTTAATTGGTTTCTCCTCATAGGTCAAATCGTTATCCAACTGAATTGTTTCTAAGGGCACCGTGTCTCTCAACGGTATGTCAGCCATCTCCGCGTGACATTTCTTTAACTGAGAAATGTGGAACACATCATGAACTCCTGACAATCCTTCGGGCAATTTCAACTTGTAGGCCACTTCTTCCATACGTTCCAAAACTCGATATGGTCCTACAAATCGTGGTGCTAACTTCCCTTTAACTCCAAAATGCTTTGTTCCCCGAAGTGGAGATACTCGAAGATAAGCTCTATCTCCAACTTCGTAAACTGTCTCCTTGTGTTTAGAATATGCATAACTTTTCTGCCTGGACTGGGCTACCTTGAGCCTATCGCGAATCAACTTCACCTTCTGTTCAGATTCTTTAATCAAGTCAGGTCCAAACAACTGGCGGTCTCCAACTTCGTCCCATGACAACGGTGTCCTGCACCTTCTTCCGTACAAGGCTTCGAAAGGGGCCATCTTTAAACTGGTTTGATAACTGTTGTTGTAAGAGAACTCTGCATATGGCAAATTATCGTCCCAACTAGATCCATAATCTAGCGCACAAGCTCTCAGCATATCCTCCAAAATCTGATTGACTCTCTCGGTCTGTCCATCTGTCTGTGGATGAAAAGCTGTACTGAATTCTAGCCTGGTACCCAAAGTTTCATGCAACTGTTTCCAGAACTTTGAGGTAAACTGGGTTCCTCTATCTGATATGATACTCCTCGGAACTCCATGCAAACATACGATCCTGGTCATGTATATCTTTGCCAACTTAGCACTGGTGTAAGTGGTCTTTACTGGGATGAAATGAGCTACTTTCGTCAATCGATCGACTACAACCCAAATCGAGTCATAGCCTGAATGAGTCCTGGGCAATCCCGTGATAAAATCCATGCCTAACTTATCCCACTTCCATTCGGGTATCGGAAATGGTTGTAACAGTCATGCTGGCTTCTGATGCTCTGCCTTTACTCTCTGACATACATCACAAACTTCTACATACGCCACAATATCCTTCTTCATTCCGGTCCACCAGAAAATATCCTTCAAATCCAAATACATCTTGGTATTTCCTGGGTGAATTGAATACGGTGAGTCATGTGCCTCTTGCAATATCAACTTCCTGATCTCCGGGTCATTGGGCACGTAAACACGGTCTTCAAACCATAGGGTGTCGTGCTCATCCTCACGAAATCCTTTAGCTTTTCCTTTGCTCAGTTTCTCCTTTATAGCGGCAATCTCTTTGTCAGCTTTCTGAGCTTCCCTGATTTTATCCATCAAAGTTGGCTGAATCTCCAATGCTGCTACATAGCCTCTCGGAACTATTTCCAAACACAGTTCACGAAGATTTTTGGCTAACTCCCTTAGTATTTCTCCCGTCATTAATGTATTGACATGGCTCTTACGGCTTAATGCGTCAGCTATTACATTAGCCTTTCCGGGGTGATAATGCAATTTCATATCATAATCCTTGATAAGCTCCAACCATCTCCTATGTCTGAGATTCAACTCCTTCTGTGTGAAAATGTACTTCAAACTCTTATGATCCGTGTACACCTCACAATGATTTCCAATGAGGAAATGTCTCCATGTTTTCAATGCATGCACTACGGCTGCTAACTCCAAATCATGCGTGGCATAATTCAACTCATGGGGCTTCAGTTGTCTTGAGGCATATGAAACAACTCTCCCTTCCTGCATAAGCACTGCTCCAAGTCCTCGACGTGAAGCGTCGCAATACACCTCATAATCTTTGGTCTGGTCTGGCAAAATCAATACTGGTGAGATAACCAAACGTTTCTTCAACTCCTGGAAACTAGCCTCACATTCCTCTGTCCATATGAACTTGGTATCTTTCTTTAACAACTCCGTCATAGGCTTTGCAATCTTTCATAAATTCTCAATAAATCTCCGGTAGTATCCCGCAAGTCCAAGAAAACTCCGGATCTCTCCAACTGTTGTTGGGGCTTCCCACTTGGTCATGGTATCAACTTTAGTGGGATCAACTGCTATACCTTCTCCAGATATAACGTGTCCGAGGAATCCTACTTCCTTCCCAAAACTCACATTTGCTGAACTTGGCATATAATTGATGTTCTCTGAGCTTTCCAAGTACCAAACGCAAATGCTCCTTATGTTCCTCTTCCTTCTTCGAATAAACCAGAATATCATCAATGAACACTATGATGAACTTATCCAAAAACTCCATAAACACTTTGTTCATCATGTTCATAAAATAGGCAGGTGCGTTAGTCAGACCAAATGACATAACGGTATACTCATACAGCCCATACCTGGTGGTAAAAGCTGTCTTCGGAATATCCTGTTCTCGAATCTTCAACTGGTGGTATCCTGATCGCAGATCGATCTTGGAAAATACCTTAGCTCCTTGCAATCGATCAAACAGATCATTGATCATTGGTAGTGGGTACTTGTTCTTGATCGTTACTTCATTCAATCCTTGATAATCTACAACCATCCTTAACGATCCATCCTTCTTCTCCACTAGAAGTACTGGCGATCCCCAAGGCGAAGAACTTGGGCGAATATACCCTTTATCCAGTAACTCCTTAATCTGCTTCTTGATTTCCACCAAATCCTTTGCTGGCATCCTATATGGTCTCTTTGATATTGGACCTGTGCCTGGCAATAGCTCAATCAAAAACTCAATATCTCTATCCGGTGGCATGCCTGGCAACTCCTCTGGAAATACTTCAGGGAAATCCCTTACCACTGGTACTTCCTCCTGCACAACTCCTGTTAGGCAATTTACTTGGGTCCTCTTTGGCACATGTCTGGATACATACTTGATCCTTCTCCCTTCTAGGGTGGTAAGCAAAATTGACTTACTAGCACATTCTATATTCCCTTCATACTTTGATAACCAATCCATGCCTAATATCACATCCAATCCTTGAGATTCCAATACTATTAGGTCTAAGGGAAAAACATAGTTACCAATCCTTAATGGTAACCGATCACACCATAGACTAGCCACATACTCTGCTCCAGGCGAGGTTACTAACATGGGTGACCTAAGGGCTTGGGTTGGTAGGTTATACTTATCCACAAATCCCCTTAAGATGTATGAATGCGATGCACCAGTATCAAAAAGAACGAGTGTAGTAAATGACTTAACCAAAAACTTACCTATTACTGCATCAGGCTGAGCTTCAACCTCCTCCACGCTAACGTGGTTCACCTGTCCCTTGTTGAAAGGGTTCGGCTTCTTCCCAGAACTTCCATTGCCATTTTGGCCTTCAGGACATTCATTGGCATAATGTCCGGTCTTCTGACACTTAAAACAAGTGACTTGGCTTAGGTCCTTGGCTGGGGTTGGTGGGTTGGTGCGATTCTGGCTGTTGCTTCCTCCGTTGCCATTACCATTCTTGGTGCCATTGTGATTGTGCGAGCTACCTCCTCCATGGGTATGCTGAAAATGTCCTCCCGGTCTAGGGGTAAAATGTGGCTTCTGCTGAGCTCCTGAAGTGTACTTTCCTTGTCCATACTTCCTCTTGCGGTTCTTAATCTGCTGTTGCTTGCCTTCAATCATAAGAGAACGATCTACCAACTCCTGGTAGTTTTTGAAGGTGGCTACCATCAACTGCATGCTCAACTCATCATTCAGTCCTTCCAGAAACTTCTTCTGCTTAGCTGCATCCGTAGCGACATCATCTGGTGCATAACGTGCTAACTTACTAAATTCCTCCACATACTGGCCAACTGTCCTTCCTCCTTGGCGCAAGTTGCGAAACTCACGCTTATTCATGGCCATAGCTCCTGCTGAAACATGGGCAGTACGAAAATCCTGCTGAAACTGGTCCCATGTGACAGTGTCAACTGGGAAAGTGGCTGTGAAATTCTCCCACCATGATGCTGCGGGTCCTTCTAGTTGATGTGCGGCAAACTTCACCTTCTCCGCATCTGTGCATCCTGCTGTGGTCAACTCCCTAGCTGTGCGGAGCCAATCATCTGCTACTATCGGCTCGGTGCTGCTAGAAAACACCGGCGGATTCAGCCTAAGAAAACGGGCTAAGTGGTCAACAGGTGGTGGTGGTGGGTTGTTGTTGTTGTTCCCCTGATTCTGATTCTGGACTAGCAACTGCATCAATGTGTTCTGCTGCTGGATCAACTGGGTGAGCTCCGGTGGAAAGGCAAATCCGGGGTCACGTCTCAGAGGCATCTGAGGGGTTTAGAAAAGATGAGATATAAGAATAGAGGGGGTCTAAAGAGAAAACACTACCCATATGCACATGAGGCAAAAGCAAACAATTCACTTCAATCAATCAAACAAGGGCATACAATCGATCTAACTATCGCAAAAGTGCTCGGACTACTATATTTACATGGTGGACTACTACTACTACTGATAAGGTGGTCTACTAGAAATATTCTTCGGTTGCAGACTCCATGATATCTGCTCTAGCTTCATCAACATAGTCATCATCGCTACTATCTGGTTCCGAGTCGGTGCCGTCGATGATGATGTAGTCTTCCGGGCTAATCTCCTTGGGTTCTTCGTCTTCATCTACTGGCGTAGGACCTCCCATAAATATTCCAATCTTCTTGATCAGGTCATCATTCTTCTCCACCAATACTTCAATTTCCTCTTCATAATCTTCATGTGTAGCCTTGAGTTCTTCCTCCAGTTCCTTGATTCTAGTCTTAGCCTTCTTCAGATCTATCATGTCGGCGCACATCTGGTTCTCCTGTCGTCGAATGTGCTGGTTTAACTCCTGGATAAAAGCTGCGATTGATCTATCCTTCCTGGTGCTGATCATCCCCCAGTGTTCATCTCGGCGCCCACAAATCTGGTAGATAGTATCCTTGAGATCCTTGCGGTATACTTCTCCAATGCGTCCCATGGCGATGTGAGCTGCCATGCTCTTTCCTAGACTCCAAGTTGGTGCATCAAAAGAAAACTCTATGGGCTCAGTGACTGGCATGAACGTCCTTCCTGGAACTTGAACTTGAATCATCCAGCGCTCTTCTTCAGGTAAAGTGGCGTTGTAGGTTCCCGTGAAGCTTGGTACTCCTATGTTCAGGTATCTAGTGACTTCCTTCAAGTGTCGTCCAAAGGGTGTATCTTCATCCGGTTGTGTGAACTTGTTCCTTGCATCCGCCATCCTAAGGGTAGAAAAGATGAGAGGTCAGAAGAGAAGAGAGTGGATAGTGATCTAGGTCTTTTAGCTTAGTGGTCGTGTCCTACAGTCAGCGTGTGCTCTGATACCATCTCTGTAGCGACCATACCTCAAACGGTCTGATCTCTGTGCTCCGGTGTCATCCCTGGAACAGTAATGCTGACACCACACAGTACTCGGAGGATTTATAACAGAGTAGCAATCACACACTTATTACATCGAGTGTCTCAAAAGAGAACTTATTACAATAAATATGGCTTAAGGCCATCTAATAACGATAACAGCGGAAGGCTTGGAAGATAAGTGAGTCCATCAACTCCAATGGCATCATTGAGTATAGAACCACGACCTAAAAACTCCTTAATCGTCGTTTGAAAAGTCTGCAACATTAACGTTGCAGCCCGAAATGGGTCAGCACATGGAATATGCTGGCAATGTAACACATAGAGAGTAATGGAATGAAACAACTATACTATATGCAAATTTGGCTGGTGGAAAGCTCTATGGTTACAGTTTTGCGTAAAGCCAATTTTTCCCTACTTCAAAGGAATAAATTTAATTACTATCATGGTAGTTGTTAAACATTGAGAATGGTTGACAGCATTCTCAATCCCAATTAAGCATCATCATTAAACATAACCCAACAAAATTAATTTAGAGTAACGTGTTGAGATTCACAGGATAATCCAAGTACTAGATACTCAAGATGTCCATAACCGGGGACACGGCTAATCATGATTAGTTTATTACACTCTGCAGAGGTTTGTGCACTTTTACCCACAATACTCGATCGCCTCCGTTTGGTTTCTCGCACTACATGGTGTTTGAGAAGACGGATGACCGAGACATAGTCTTTCAGAAGTGCTAGCACCTTACGATCGGGTAGACCGTACCACCTACATCCCCTACATCTGCTAGTCTACCACTGTAAGAGTTCGCACGACTTAGTCAACTATGCTAGAGCCCATAATAGCTTGTGGCTGCACACGGAAGTTTCTAGTATGAATAGTCTCATGATCCCTTTGAGCCTGGGTGGCGGTCCAAAAGAAAAAGGCAAGTCCTGGAATACCCAGGTGCCTCAATCCACCCAGATGTGTGTTTAAGTTGCCACCTTAGATAAACCATTAATTAACAAAACTCACATCTGTCATGGATATCACTCACCCAATCCACGTCTACTAGCATAGCATGGCATAATAAGCAAACGTAGAAGTAACTCCCAAAGGTTTGATAATAAACAGGTAATAGGTACTACCTCATCTACTTCCCATCCTACAATTTAATTAGATCCTAATCGTGCAATGTGTGAGGATTGATCTAATGCAATAAAACTGGGTTGTAGAAAGGTATGATCAAAGTGTTACTTGCCTTGCTGATGATCCGGGAAACCTAACGATTCGAAGTAACAGGCGACGCACTCTGGGTATTCTATCACAGACAAACAAACAAGCATACAATAAGTAATCATCTAATGCACAGGTAAAACTCAAATAAGAGATCTAACCAGAAGGTTCAACTTAAGAACTCCGGTTGGCAAAAAGAATCAAATCGAACGAAGCAACGAAAATCAAACGGCGAAAGAAAACAACTTCGTTCTAGTAATCTAGATCTAAGGCAAATTTACAGTAGAAAAATCTTGTTTAAGTTGGTTAAACGGATAGAGGGTTTCGAGACGAATCTCTAGGCGCTTGAATCGCCTGATTCCGATAAACGAGCGAAAAGTTATACTAAAACAAAAATCGGATCAGGAATCGCGATCAGAAAAATCGCGGATTTAATCCGAGAAAAAGAAAAACGACGAACGCTCGCTAGAACGATCGAACGGACGAACGCTCGCTATTTAAATAAACCGGAAAACTGATCTATTTAAAAAAACCGAATCTAAAAAAACCGATGAAAACCGTTCTTTTTTTTAAAAAAAACGTTGGCACGGAAGTCGAGGCGGCGGCGAACCTCGGCGGCGGCGGCACGGGGTGGCGCGGTGGCGGGCGGCGGCGGCGCGGCGCGGCGGCGGGCGCAGGCGGCGGCGGCGGGACTTGGGGCTGGGGCGGCTGGGGTTCCCCGGGGCTAGGCCTCGGCTTATAAAGGCCCCCTCGGGCCGGAGTCCTAGTCGGACACGGCCCGTAAGTCGGTTCGTTTTTTTAATTATTCTGATCGGAAGAAACATAAAAAGAAATACTAAACGGACTCCAAAAATCCCGAACTAAATTTTCACGGGCTTCTAAAATCAAGCCGCACATGGTGAACATTTATTTGGGACCTAAATGAAATTTTGAAAAACACACATTTTTCCTAAATTCAAATAAAACACCGAAAAACTCTGAAATAAAATCTTATTTGATTTTATTATTAAATCCTCAATATTTCTTTATTTTGGGAAAGTCATTTTATTCCCTCTCTCATATTTTTGTAATAGAAATAATTGATGACAAAATAAATAAGATCAAATTATCCTATCCTCAAAATTTGAGAAAAACTCAAATATGAAAATAACGAAATCCCCAACTCTCCCCGTGGGTCATTGAGTTGCGTAGAATTTCTAGGATCAACCAAAATGCAAAATAAAATATGATATGCATTGATGATCTAATGTATAACATTCCAAATTGGAAATTTGGGATGCTACATATCATAAGCATAATCACTCTAATCATTAATAGCATGGATAGCACCAATAGTATAGCAATTATTATATTCTTCCAAGCAAGTGCCAAAAAGATTTTCAAGATCATAAGAAGTATCATTATCTTCCACAATTATATTTTCATGAGGCACAATAGTAATAGGAGCAACATTATTTGGGAGAGATATCTTTTTACCTCTCTTCCTTTTTCTTTTCTTCTTCTTCACCACATCATGCATGGGTTCAATTCTCTTTTTGGAGCCCCTTATTAATGAGATTGGTTGAATAGGAGGCTCCTCCTCGTTACCTGATTCATCATAAGAAATAATAGGAGGATATTGGGAAGTCTCTTCCCTTTCGTTAGTATTCTCTTCATCTTCTATTTGTTTTCTTTTCTTTATGTAATTGGCAATATAAGGATTTTCAATGCAATTCACCGCACAATACATATAAATATTCTCTAGATCAAAACGAAGAACTTTATCAAGGGCAAATTTTGGAATATCCTCAGTTATGAATTTCATTTCTTCATAACCCAAAAGAAGGCTAAGCTCTTTATGATGCTCAAGGGTAATCAAATTATCACAATATTTGGACACGACTTGATCATGAAACAAATAGCATTGGAGCTTTAAATGACCATGTTCATTGCAAAGTTCACAAGGAGCACGAAAAATATTGAATCTTTCAGCACATTCATCTAGCTCTTCTTGCAACAATTTGGTTTCTAAGTACTTATGCCTCTTGCAATATCTATCTTCCCTATTTGGTGTGTACTTGCAAACCCAGTCTACTCCACAAAAATTGACATGTTTATAGGAGGCATTTTCATCATAACTAGTGCAATCATCATTAGTATTATGGATATTCAAAGAATTCGTACTAACAACATTGCAATCATGCTCATCATTCAAATATTTAGTGCCAAACATTTTATAGATTTCTTCTTCTATCACTTGAGCACAATTATCCTTTCCATCATACTCACGAAAGATATTAAAAAGGTGAAGCGTATGAGACAAACTCAATTCCATTTTTTTATATTTTTCTTTTATAAACTAAACTAGTGATAAAACAAGAAACTAAAAGACTCGATTGCAAGATCTAAAGATATACCTTCAAGCATTCACCTCCCCGGCAACGACGCCAGAAAAGAGCTTGATGTCTACTACACAACCTTCTTCTTGTAGACGTTGTTGGGCCTCCAAGTGCAGAGGTTGGTAGGACAGTAGAAAATTTCCCTCAAGTGGATGACCTAAGGTTTATCAATCCGTAGGAGGCGTAGGATGGACATGGTCTCTCTCAAGCAACCCTGCAACCAAATAACAAAGAGTCTCTTGTGTCCCCAACACACCCAATACAATGGTAAATTGTATAGGTGCACTAGTTCGGCGAAGAGATGGTGATACAAGTGCAATATGGATAGTAGATACTAGTTTTTGTAATCTGAAAATATAAAAACAGCAAGGTAGCAAGTGATAAATGTGAGCGTAAACGGTATTGCAATGATAGTAAACAAGGCCTAGGGTTCATACTTTCGCTAGTGTAAGTCCTCTCAACAATACTAACATAATTGGATCATAAAACTATCCCTCAACATGCAACAAAGAGTCACTCCAAAGTCACTAATAGCGGAGAACGAACGAAGAGATTATGGTAGGGTACGAAACCACCTCAAAGTTATTCTTTCCAATCAATCCGTTGGGCCATTCCTATAAGTGTCACAAACAGCCCTAGAGTTCCTACTAGAATAACACCTTAAGATACAAATCAACCAAAACCCTAATGTCACCTAGATACTCCAATTTCACCTCAAGTATCCGTGGGCATGATTATACGATATGCATCACACAATCTCAATTCATCTATTCAACCAACACAAAGGACCTCAAAGAGTGCCCCAAAGATCTACCGGAGAATCACAACGAAAACGTGTGCCAACCCCTATGCATAGGTTCCCAATGTCACGAAACCTGCAAGTTGGTCACCTTAACATACATCAAGTGGCACGTGATATCGCATTGTCACCACAGATATCCACGGCAAGACATACATCAAGTGTTCTCAAGTCTTTAAAGACTCAATCGGATAAGATTACTTCAAAGGGGAAACTCGATTCATCACAAGAGAGAAGAGGGGGGAAGAAACATCATAGGATCCAAATATAATAGCAAAGCTCGCGATACATCAAGATCGTATCACCTCAAGAACACGAGAGAGAGAGATCAAACACATACTACTGGTACATACCCTCAGCCCCGAGGGAGAACTAATCCCTCCTCGTCATGGAGAGCGCCGGGATGATGAAGATGGCCACCGGTGAGGGATTACCCCCTCCGGCAGGGTGCCGGAACGGGTCTAGATTGGTTTTCGGTGGTTACGGAGGTTTCTGACGGCGGAACTCCCGATCTATGTTGCGTTCTGGAAGTTTTAGGTCACGTAGGTATATATGGGTGCAGGAGGTACGTCAGGGGAGCCACGAGGGCCCCACGAGATAGGGGGGCGCACCCTAGGGGGGGCGCCCCCCACCCTTGTGAGCGCCTTGTTCCTTCCTTGACGTAGGGTCCAAGTCCATCGGGTGTGTTTCCTTCCAAAAATAACTTCTCCAGTTGATTTCGTTCCGTTTCGACTCCGTCTGATATTCCTTTTCTTCAAAACACTGAAATAGGCATAAAACAGCAAATCTGGGCTGGGCCTTCGGTTAATAGGTTAGTCCCAAAAATAATATAAAAGTGGATAATAAAGCCCAATATTGCCTAAAACAGTAGATAATATAGCATGGAGCAATCAAAAATTATAGATACGTTGGAGACGTATCATGGTGGTGGATTGCCTCTTGGGATGAGGATGAACAATACAAGGGGAAGAACAGCCTCCTGAGGAGAGGTGTTCTTGTGCTTGGTGAACTTGTGGTTGTTTGTGTCTCTCTCTCCCCCCCTATGGTGGTGGCTAGTCCTATTTATAGAGGCCCTGGTCCTCTCCCCAAATATTGAGTGGGAAGGGAGCCAACAACGGCCAATTTGAAAGGGGACAACTATTACAGCTTATCCTGACAAAATCAGCCTTCGCCTGCTAAAGGCTCTGGTGGTGACGCCATCTTGGGCTCCACGGTGACCTCCGTCTTGCTAGTCTTGGTCTCGTTGCACTGATATGGAAACATTTTCTTGACGCCTCGGTACGCCGCGCCTGTGCTTGCTCCCTTAGCACCAAAGAGGAAACAAGGACACTGTGCGTGCTGGCGCCCGCCTGGCAGCCGTCTGGCCTTGGTCGTCATGGCTCACGTCATCGAAACCTCGCGAGGTTTGCCTCGCTTTGAACTCTCCACCCCTCGCGAGCTAGCTTGGTGAGGGCGCTCCTGAGGAGGTCTTGTGTCGTCCGCCTCGCGAGGGTCTTGAGTGCTTGCCGGTGAAGATGGGTCATACGGACCCGCTCACAGAGCCACGCCGTGGGCCGCAGGCGGGCAAGTCTGGGGACCCCCGTTTCCAGGACGCCGACACATGCCTAGACACATACTTGATCCGTTTCCCCTCTAGGGTGGTGAGAAGAATTGACTTACTAGCACAATCAATGTTTCCTCCATACTTTGATAGCCAATCCATGCCTAGTATTATATAAAATCCTTGTGATTCCAAAATAATGAGTTCTGAGGGAAAAACATGCTTACCAATGGTCAATGGCAACTGATCACACCATCGGCTAGCCATATATTCTGCTCCTGGTGAGCTCACTAACATGGGTGACCTAAGGGATAAAGTTGGCAATCCAAACTTATCCACAAATCCCCTTGATATATATGAATGCGATGCACCAGTGTCAAAAAGAACAAGGGCGGTAAATGAGTTAATCAAAAACTTACCAATCACTGCGTCAGGCTGCTCTTTAACTTCCTCCACGTTGATGTGGTTCACCTGTCCTCTGGTGAAGGGGTTTGGCTTCTTCCCTGAGCTTACATTGCCATTACCATTCTTTTCTTTAGGACACTCGGTGGCGTAGTGTCCATTCTTCCCTCACTTGAAACAAGTAATGTGACTCAGATCCTTCTTGGCGGGTGTAGCAGGGTTGGAATGGTTCTGACTGTTGTTTCCTCCATTCCCATTTCCATTCTTAGGGCCATTGTGGTTGTGTGAATTTCCTCCATTGTGATAATGGACTCCATGGTTATGATGGGTGTGTTCTCTCGAGTACGGGGTATAGCGGGGTTTCTGCTGAGCTCCAGAGTTGTACTCCCCCTATCCATACTTCTGTTTATGGTTCTCTATCTGCTGCTGCTTGCTTTCAATCATGAGGGCCCTGTCTACCAACTCCTGGTAGTTGGTGAATGTTGCCACCATCAATTGCATACTCAGCTCATCATTCAGCCCCTCAAGAAACTTCTCTTGCTTCGCGACATCTGTGGCCACATCATCTGGGGTGTAGCATGCCAACTTGCTGAACTCATCCACGTACTGTGCCACAGTATGATTCCCCTGGCGTAAGTTGCGGAACTCACGCTTCTTCATACTCATGGCTCCAGCTGATACATGTGCAGTGGGGAAGGCTTGTTGAAATTGATCCCAAGTGACATTGGCCACGGGGAAAGTGGCGGTGTAGTTCTCCCACCATGAGGCTGTGGGTCCATCCAGTTGGTGTGCAGCAAAGCGCACCTTCTCAGCATCTGTGCAACCTGCGGTGGTCGGCTCTCTTCCATTCTTGTGGAGTCAGTCATCAGCAACAATCGGCTCGGTGCTGCTAGAGAACATCGGCGGATTCAACCTTAGAAAACGAGTTAATTTGTCAACTGGGGGGTGGTGGCGGTAGGTTGTTGTTGTTGTTGTTATTTAGGAACTGCATCAAGGCATTCTGCTGTTGGATCAACTGAGTGAGCTCCGGCGGGAACACGAATCCGTGGTCACGTCTCGGAGGCATCTGATAGGTGGGTGAGAATAGAATAGAATAGGGTCTAAAGAGATATTTCACTACCCATATGCACATGAGACAAACATATTCATTCCACACCTGTCGTGGAATTGTCACGGCAGATGTCCTTAGTGTCAGGACTTAGTCGCGAGGCCAACGCATCTATGTGGTAGCTTGAGAGGGGTTGAGCGGGACGAGAGACACGATGTTTTACCCAGGTTCGGTCCCTCACGGTGGAGGTAAAAGCCTACATCCTGCTTCATTGATATTGATGATGATGATCACGGTTACAAGAGTGCTCTACTTCGAGAGCTATTGTCTAAACCTAACTTGTCCAACTTGTGGAACTTGTGAATCTTCTCCCTTTTGGGGAGCCCTGCCCCTCCTTATATATGTTGAAGGGGCGGGTTACATGTGGAGTCCTATTAGGATTAGGACTAGTCTATCTCTAATACAAACTGGATACAAGTCCTGGTCTTAACTCCTTGTAAGGTAAATATTCATCATGCCTTTCCTCTTAAACCGGCCCACCATTAACATAAACCGGCTTTCTGGGCCTTGGGCCTTGTCATCCGTCCAGAACACGCGCCGGATCACCAATGAGTCTTCAGGCTCGTGAATCGTCATACCAGTGAACCGCCAGACACGTAAACCGCCAGACATGTAAACCGCCAATCACGTAAACCGCCAATCCTCTGGCGGTTTACCTATGAAACGCCTAGTCCGGCCGGTTTATACTTCCGGCCGGTTTACGCCGCGGGGTATATCCCCGACATTAGCCCCCAAGTTTAGCTTAGATTTATTCATGGTAAACTTATGCTGCAAAATAAACACAAGAACAAATTTGACAGGTTATGCTCCAGGTTAAGAATTTTTGTAAACCGGTACCTGATCATCCTTAAGTCCTTGTTATTTCCTCCTTCTGGGAAATCCGGGTCAACAGACCAGCTTCATAATCAATTTGCCGACATTGGTTTGTCACCGAGAAATATTGTGAAGAATAACTCCTTTGACTCAGCTCCCAAAGCGCCGGTTTAAGAAATATGGGTCTAAAAATACTTATCTGATATTTAGCCGGTTTGAAGATGTAAAACTTGCCGGTTTAATATTACCAAAATGGCCGGTTTATAAATATTGATGGCGCCGGGTCATAATTGTTGTCGACACCGGGTCATGTAATTGATCTTCCTGATTTGCTCAAAACTGATAAAATGAAGATGTTCCTCCTTTATATGCATAATACCTGTAGCCCCCAAGTCTTAAGAAGGGAACATAGTGATAACTTAAGACTTGCTCCAATAAGTGTTTCAACCTTGAAGAAATCCGATTAGTTCATCTCAATCATATAAACCGAATACTCCATATATGTAGCCCCCAAGTGCCGGGTTGTCATGCTTGCAGCAACCTGGGGCTTGTAATTTGCTTATAAAAACTTCAATCAGTGTAACCCCCAAGGACCGGGTCATTATGCAATAATGAGCAGGAACTTTGTAAATATAATAATGTAGATTTTAGCAGTGATGTGCAGCCCCCAAGGGCCGGCTTAGTAAGATAATACTGAACCGGGACTTGATATATACTTCAATGAAAATAACATCTTATAATGTAGCATCCATCGTAGGGCTTGAACCCACGTCCACAAGGTTAAGAGCCTTGTGCTTTACCAACTGAGCAATGGATCCTTCAATATTATGGACGAAAACTTGTGTACCTTGAATTGTTGACATGAGCAATTGGTAGCCCCCAAGGGCCGGCTCATTATAATATGATGAGTCGGGTCTTTAATAAGACTAGTAAAAATGACTTTGCATTAGGCCCCAAGTGTCATGGTGCATGCTTGCAGCGACATGAGACTTGCATGTAATCTCAATTTGAATAATGTAGCCCCCAAGTGCCGGGTTGTAAGCCTGCAGCGACTCGGGACTATTCCTTCCATTGTAGAATAAATCATAATAATAGCCATTGCGCTAAAGAGACTTTGAAAACTCAATAATATTGGTTATTAATAACCATAAAAATCCAGCCATGTTGGCTATTCAAGATAATATAATCCAATGATTTATAAGCGCATGATTCCAATGGCGCAATCCAAATATATATACTGGAGACTTATAGTCCAAAGCCAGGCCGGTTTAACAAACCTGTCTCTGCATACAACAAGTTTAAAGTGTCCTGGTGGTTTACCGCCGGACGGGTCATAATGACCAACATATAACCCGGGTTTATAACCAAGGCTGCACTTAAGAATAATCAAATATGAAATATATCACACCTGTGACATTGAATCACATTGTTGGTTTTATCAACTTTTTGTAGTAAAGGTGATAACCCCATTCTTGAGTACTGATAACTCCTTCCATATTGTGCCGGTTTATGATAAAACCGTGCCGGGTTGTGATAGACACCGGATTATCCATATATAATACTGGCGACTTGTAGTCAACCAGACCGGGTTAATAATCGCCGGATTATAACTGATCATGTACTGACAACTTGTAGTTGATAGCCGAACCAGGTTGATGAACACCGGTTTACTCCATAATAAAATGGTAACAGAAAATCAAACCAGGCAGATAGTCTTCGGATTAAGATTTGACCGTGTTCCGTCAATTTGTAATTGACAGTTTGGGCCGGTTTAAAACTTTGTCGGTTTAAAAACGCAACAAAAAATAAGGAAACAGTTATCAAGGAAAATATTGAAGCAAAGGCAATGATAAAACCATTTGCAAAAAGAGGCTTTTTTGAGATGATCAGATGGCGTTACCATGGTCGGACACGACCAATCTCCCGATAGGTGTAGCTATGGTTCAAGTCAGCCAGGTCCCCAAATGAAACCGTGGCATTTATGCCGATCAAGTGGCATGGCAATGGTTCGGGTTCGACCAAGCCCCCAAGTGATTCTGTGGCCTTAGGCCGATCAAGAGGCATGACTGGTTCAGACGTGACCAAGTCCCCAAGTGATCTGGTGGCTCTCGCCTATCAAGAGGTATTGCATTGGTTCGGACACGACCAAGCCCCCAAGTGATATAACATGATGCTTTTGAGAAGCTAACTCAAGGGGTAAACTGGAGGCCGCTTTAGAACAACTCCGTGTAACCACACATGATGTAAAAGAACAGAGACCTCGCTTTATGAAGCAGAAGCCCCCATGTGATCAATAATATGTCAGGCCAGTAAGGCGGGATACCCATGTTTGAACCGCGCATCATGGCGGCAGGTCCTCTTCCGCAATTTTTAACTTTTGCAAGAGATAAATTCTTCTTGAACCGGGATCTTGAACCGGATATTGAGAGCTTCAAAGCTTTGTGGGAGATATCTTTCCCTTGAACCAGATTTTAAACCAGAATCTTCATTTTCAGCCGGAAATTTTTTGTGACGGCCTTTAAACTCGAACTTGCGAGAAGTTAATTCCTTTTTGAACCGGACATTGTTAAACCGGATTTGAGCGCTTCAGAGCTTTGTGGGAGAAAGATGTCTCTTGAGCCGGATTCTAAACCGGAGTCATTTCTGATGACCTGGAACTTCTTCATCGAGCCGGGATTTTATAACTGTCATATACTTTCTAAGCCGGAAATTTTCTGACGGCCTTTAAACTTTCATCAATATAATAGTAGCCTCCGGGACCGGGTTATCCTTCCCTCCATCGTCCTGGGGTTCTTAAATTTGCTAAAACTGGCAAGATTCGCTGAGTCATGTCATCGTAGTCCCCGAGTCTCAACGGTGACTCGAGGAGTTGGCTTGAGACTCTCCATATTTGACCGTGATATAAACCGGCATAACTTGTATATCATTGGCATTGATAGCATGATGTGAATCCATAGAAGGTTGAGGTAACTGCGGCGGTTTGTAAATGATCCCATATGAGCCGTGTCAGCAACTCGGCCAATGGTTCCTTCCAACTGGCGATTTGAAGTCTAATCAAAACTGTAGTGGCGGCGACTTGTGCGCCTGCCCATTGAACCATCCAGTGCAAACGGCGGTTGATGATAATTTATCTCCAATTTGAAAGAAAACCGGGCTACCCAGGCTGTGACTTGCTCATACCCAATAAACAGCTCATGCAGACAGGTGCGGCCCGGTATGTTGATGTAGACCAGGCCGTGAGAGACGGACAGCAAAGACGACCGCAGCATCAGTGGTGGCTCCGATAGATGAGTCGGCCGCGGCGTTGTAAGCCGGTGCAGACGGGGAAAATCTTCATCGGTGTTGTAAACCGGCACGAATGGGCAATTTAATCGCGGGTGAGGTCCCGGTGAGTCGAAGTAGTCCGGGCCACAAGGGCGGTGTCTTGCACACATATTCTTTGATCATTGTGGCACGGTCATATGCTAGCACATGACAGTAATTACGCAATTTATATATCCATGATCCGGCCATCGGTTTTGCAATGACCAATTGTCCTGCATATAAAATGCAAAGACCAAAGTAATTGCTCTCTGACAAAAACAATATGTGCTAAATTATACCTAGAGGGATATCACCTGATTCGCCCGAACAACATATGAGTCGGCCGTGGCATTGTAAGCCGGCGCGGACGCGTGAACCGCCATGAGGGCAGATGGACGAGTCATTCATGGCATTTGTAAAGCGGCGCGGGTGGTGATTCAAACATGATGTTGTTTAACCGGTGTAGATGCACGAATCGGCGACAGGTGCGGACGGATGTAATCCGAACATCGGGGCGGTGACTTGCACGTATATCCGTCGAGCATCCTAGCACGGACAAACACCAATGCAAAAAGTGATGTTGATGCGCCCCCTTAGGCGACACCTTTTTGTAACGGTCCTACAAAAATATTACAAGACCAAGTAATTGTTCTTTGATAAAAACAATATGTTTAATAAAATAAACTTTAGATGGATACCACCTGGTCGTTTTTACTTGCGGCAACTTTGACCAGCCAGTGGCGACTTGGGCTGCAGCGAGAGAGCCCCGGCGAAGTAGAGCAGGAGTGACTGGAAGCTAGGCACTGTCTTTGATCTGCCACCACTGTATATGCATGTACACTGTTGCATAGTTTTCCCCCAATCTGCTCGTAGGTACAGTAGCTAATTTAAGCTTGCGTATCTTCATTGCTTGGAATAATACTCCTTGGTACTACCACTTGATTCCTTTGCACAGGGACAACAGCATTCGGATGGAAAGTCATGCGCTTCGAGTAAAAACAGTGAGGCGCTCGGCCACAAGACGGCGGAAGGCCACGACGGTTTAGCAAGACATGCCGGCTCAACATGCGGCCAAGGACACGGCAGGGCCAACTTTTTCAGCAGAGGTAAGCTCCTGGCAACGAGGTGAAGCGGCGGCAGTCTTCAGCTGCTTGGAGGTTCGATGATGCCACGAAGGTGAGGTTTCAGGCGTGCTAGGCCGGTCAAAGCGACGGGCGTCCGGGCACACAACTGAGTAGAAGGTGGGGATGACCCGTCGGACGGCTTGCGGAGGAGCGACGGGTTATGGCAGGGACGAGTCTGAGTGGTGGACCGATTCTGCACAGTAACTTGACCGGACTAGTCTCGTCCCCTTGCTGACTCGGTTTTTGCATCTGACATCATGATTGATACTTAATCCGGACGGATTAACCGGTCACGTGTGGAGGCAAAACAGTGAAGTCGAATTCGAGGATCACCTAGCAACATGTGCGATGATACACGCGATCCTTCTCGATCTGCAGCGACGCGCACAACGGTTCAAGACGTCCGCGCTGTCCCATGCCAGTTTATCCAGCATCATCAGTCCGTGCAGCAAAGTTGATTTTAACTTCAGATCCGACGAATCACGTTGCGTCGGAGGCGCACAGCAGAAACTCCAAACCCTAATTTGTTTTGAAATCAAAACTCATACTTCTTCATCCGGCCAATTGCGAGCTTCTCGAAACCTTGGAAAAAAATCCCTCCAAGAACTCAAACACCACTGTGCGCAAGCCCCACGGTGGGCGCCAACTGTCGTGGAATTGTCACGGCAGATGTCCTTAGTGTCAGGACTTAGTCACAAGGCCAACGCATCTATGTGGTAGCTTGAGAGGGGTTGAGCGGGACGAGAGACACGATGTTTTACCCAGGTTCGGCCCCTCACGGTGGAGGTAAAAGCCTACATCCTGCTTCATTGATATTGATGATGATGATCACGGTTACAAGAGTGCTTTATTTTGAGAGCTATTGTCTAAACCTAACTTGTCCAACTTGTGGAACTTGTGAATCTTCTCCCTTTTGGGGAGCCCTGCCCCTCCTTATATATGTTGAAGGGGCGGGTTACATGTGGAGTCCTATTAGGATTAGGACTAGTCTATCTCTAATACAAACCGGATACAAGTCCTGGTCTTAACTCCTTGTAAAGTAAATATTCATCATGCCTTTCCTCTTAAACCGGCCCACCATTAACATAAACCGGCTTTCTGGGCCTTGTCATCCGTCCAGAACACGCACCGGATCACCAATGAGTCTTCAGGCTCGTGAATCGTCATACCAGTGAACCGCCAGACACGTAAACCGCCAGACATGTAAACCGCCAATCACATAAACCGCCAATCCTCTGGCGGTTTACCAATGAAACGCCTAGTCTGGCCGGTTTATACTTCCGGTCGGTTTACGCCGCGGGGTATATCCCCGACAACACCACTCAATTCAAACAAGATTCATACAATCGATCTAAGCTACTATTACAAAATCTCGCAATGCTTTCTATCTACTTGGAAGAATACTAATGGTAATATGGTGGTCGACTAGAAATTTTGATCGGTGGAAGACTCCATAATATCTGCTCCAGCTTTGTCTTCATAGTCATCATCGCTGTCGTGGTCGGTGTCTGTGTCATCTAGTATGATGTAGTCTTTAGAATGAATGTCCACTCCAGGCTCGGGCTTCACCACGGGTAGTCCTAGCTTCCTCTTCAGGTCTTCATTCTGCTCCAGTAGTACGGCAATTTCTTCTTCATATCCATCACGTGTGGCCTTGAGTTCCTCTTCTAGCTGCATGTTCCAGGTCATCACCTTCTTTGTATCTATCACGTTAGCGCACATCTGGTTCTCGTAACGACGAATGTGCTGGTTCAACTCCTGTATGTAGGCTGCAATAGATTTATCCTTCCTGGTGCAAATCATCTCCCATTGCTCGTCTTGGCATCCACGTATCTGGTAGGTGGTGTTCTTAAGATCCTTGTTGTACACCTCTCCTATGCGTCCAACGGCGATGTGGGCGGCCATCCTCTTTCCTAAACTCTAGGTTGGTGCATCAAAGGAAAACTCGATGGGCTCAGTAATTGGTGCAAAAGTCCTTCCTAGAACATGAACTTGAATCATCCAACGCTCCTCTTCTGGTAAAGTGGCAGTGAAGGTTCTGGTGAAGCTTGGTATGCTGATGTTCAGGTACCTAGTGACTTCCTTCAAGTGTTGTCCGAAAGGGGTGTCGTCATCCGGTTGAGTAAACTTGTTCCTTGGGCCTGACATCTATAGTGTAGAAATAGAGAAGAGTTAGAAATGAGTAGAGAAGAGTATCATGTGGCTTTTCCTAGTGGTCGCGTCCTACAGTCAGTGTGTGCTCTGATACCATCTTGTAGCGACCTGATCCCAATGGACCGTAGTCTCTGTGCTTAAGTGTCATCCCTGGATCGGTATTGCTGACACACACAGTACTCGAGGATTTATAACAGACTTCAATCACACTCTTATTACATCGAGTGTCTCATAAAGAGTACTTATTACAATAATATGGCCGAAGGTCATCTAACTAACTTGCGGAAGCATCGAAGATAAATGAGTCCATCCAACTCCATGGCAAAACTGAGTGCATGACAACGACCTATCGCACCTTACTCTTCGTCTAAAAATTCTGCAACATGATACGTTGCAGCCGTGTAGGTCAGCACATGGAATATGCTGCCAAGATCTATAGAGAATAATGATGTAATAAAACTATCACTACATGCATATTTGGCTGGTGGAGGCTCTAAGTTGAACATTTGCATAAAGCTAATTTTTCCCTACAACAAAGGAATAGATTTTATTTAACTACCAAGTTTATTCCATTATTGAGAAGGTTCCCCCAACTCAATTCCCAAAAGAATATTAATAACCCAACAAATTCATTAAGTAAAGTGACGAGATCAATCAATAATTCAAATACCAGATACTCAAGATGTCCATAACCGGGGACACGGCTAACCATGATTAGTTTATACACTCTGCAGAGGTTTGCGCACTTTTCCCCACAAGACTCGACCACATCCATGATCGGATGATCGAGACATAGTCTTTCTGAAGCATTAACTTTTTACTCTGGGTAGACAGTACCACCTACTTTCCCCTACATCTGCTAGCCTATCACTGAAAGAGGTCACACAACTTACTCAACTATGCCAGAGCCCATAATGGCTTGTGGCTGCACACGGAAGTTTCTGAGCATGAATAATATTATGATCCCTTTGAGCCTGGGTGGCATTCCATAGGATGATCACACGGGTATTCCGGGATATACTAGGATAACACTCGATTGCTCCAGGTGCCCGCAACCAATCCACCCAGATGTGTATTAAAGTAGCCACCTTAAGTTTGCCTTAGTTATAATCTCTCACAACTTGCATGATTCTCACATACCAATCCCCGTCTATGAGCATGGCTAAGCAATAAGTAACAAAGCATATAATCCCGGGGTTGATAAAAATACAATAGGTTCCTACCTCATCAACTACTTAATAGTAACCACATGTTCACAATCCTACTCATGCAATGTTTGGGGTTGAAACTAATGCATAAAAAACTAGGTAATAAACAGATATGATCAAAGTATAACTTGCATTGCTGACGATCGGAAAACCCTAGAGATTCGTAGTAGCAAGCTTTGCACTCCGGATACTCTATCATAAACAAACAATAGCATACATAAGCACTCGAACATAAGATGCAAAGGTAAAACCAAATAAAAAGATCTAAACAGAAAGTTCAAGTGAAGAGCTTCAATTTGCAAAAAGAATCAATCAAAACGGAGATACGAAACTCAGATTACGATCAAAAGAAGTTCAAATTCAAATCTATTTGAAACCAAATTTTATACTTTCAAAAACATGTTTAAGTTGATTATCTGAACATAGGGGATAGTAACGAAGAATTTGGCGTTGGTTTCATTGTATTTCGACAAACGAGCAAAAAGTAGTGATCGTTTAACGATCAGGGACTAATCAGCAATAGAAATAATTACGGATAGATCCTTGGCCAAAAATAAACAGAACGAGAAAAATCTATCGGGCGAACGTCCGCTAACAGAGACGAACGAACGAAAACATTCGTTGACAGATCTAAACGAATGAACGTTCGCTAACTAAACTAACCTAATAATAAACCAGGTATTCTAAAAAACCAAAAATGAAAAGTGGATCGGGGTTCGGTTTATACCGGTTCGGCGGTTTGGGCGGAGAAAACCGACGACGGCGGCGACGAACTCCGGCGAGGTGGTGGCGGCATGGGGCGGCGTCGGCGTGGGGCAGCGCAGGCGGGAGGCGACAGCGGTGGTAGGCGGTGACAACTCAGCTTGTGGAGGAGGGTCGTGGGCCTCGACCTTTAAAGGGGCCGGGGGAGGGGCGTGACATGGGGGAGGGGCAAGGCGGCAGAGGCGTCCAACCTCGGCATGGAAGCCGATGGCGGCGCGGCGGCGGTGTCATGCAGGAGCCGGACTCAGACGGGGCGGCGCGCTGCTGGGCCGGCTGGGCTTCAGCCCAGTCGATCAAAAAAACTTTTTTAAATAACGCCGCTAAGAAAAATCCAAATAAAAATAAAATAAAAATCCTAAAATTTCAAAAATAATTTTCACCATCCCCTCCTATTATTTGGGACCACATGAACATTTTTTCTGGAATAAATGCAATTTTTAAAAATGCATCTTTTCCCCTAATTTAATAAAATTCAACTAAATAAAATAGCAAACAAATATTCAAATAAATATAATTTTATTCAAGATTAAATTTCCAATATTTCCTAGCTGTTTTTGAAGAAGTCATATTATCTTCTCTCACTATTTTATTTATTTGAAATAATTGGAAAAATAATTTGAATAAAACCACTTTGATCCAATTTATCAATTTTGAAAAATTCAAAAATAGATTTTTATGAAAACCTCCAACTCTCTCAATTGGTCATTGAGTTGCTTAAGGTTTCTAGGATCAAAATTCCAAATAAAACAAATTAAAAAAATGCACAAATTATGGATGCATATGATGACCTAATGATTAACATCTAGAAAAATCAAAATCAAAATAAAATTCCTAAAATTCCAGAAATAATTTTCACCATCCCCTCCTATCATTTGGGATCACATGAACATTTTTTTGGACTAAATGCAATTTTTAAAAATGCATCTTTTTCCCTAATTTAATAAAATTCAACTGAATAAAATAGCAAATAAATATTAAAATAAACATAATTTTATTAAAAATTAAATTTCCAATATTTCCTAGCTGTTTTTGAAGAAGTCATTATCTTCTCTCATTATTTTATTTATTTGAAATAATTGGAAAAATAAATTGAATAAAACCACTTTGATCCAATTTACCAATTTTGAAAAATTCAAAAATGTATTTTTATGAAAACCTCCAACTCTCTCAATTGGTCCTTGAGTTGCTTAAGGTTTTTAGGATCAAAATTCGAAATAAAACAAATTCGGAAAATGCACAAATTATGGATGCATATGATAACCTAATGATTAACATCCAAATTGAAAATTGGGATGTTATAATTTTTCCATGTACATATTTATGCACTGGTGATAGTTTTGATGATACATTTATACTGTTGTAGTTTAGAACTAGTACTTGTACTTGAGCTATTATACGATGGATGAACATGTGTGGTGATGTTGTTCTTTCTCATATCTACAGTTCTGGTGCTCACTACTTTTTTTTTTGCTCGTAGACTAGAGGTTGTAATTGAACTAATATAAGATGTGGTGATTGTAGTTTTGATATAGGATATTAACGCAAGAATAGAACATGAACTTGGAAGATGTGGTGCTTATTAGTTTCGTATTGTTTTAAGATGATGGCTGAACTTAAACTTGATCTATGACAAGTAGGGTTAGGAGATCATCTGTTTTTCGTAGGTGTGGTGTTATCCATGTGTGAGATTTGTAGAGTTGCTTTTTTAAAAGGTTTATGCAACTATGATTGTCGGTGTACTAAAGTAGGGGTACCCTTAGTACCCGAACTCGTGCACGGGCAGTCGCAGCGTCCCGCGGCAAGGCCTGCCAGGTCACCGCCAAGATCCTCCGTGGTCCTTTTGAAGACCATTCAAGAACAAAGTACTTAAGACAAGACCCCGGCAAGAGGAGCTTGCCGGGAAGAAGGCAAGGCCCCGGCAAGAGGAGCTTGCCGGGAAGGCCATCAGAAGCGCCCCAAGGCCCCGGCAAGAGGCGCTTGCCGGGAAGGCCATCCAAGGCATTCCAAGGAACTTGCCGCGGCGCGCTACGCGCCCCGACAAGGCCCGGTGAGCGACAAGCTCCCGGAAGCGACAAGTTGACGGCCGCGGCAAGGCGCTTGCCGCGGCAAGCTCCCACTCCACGCCCGCGCTCCAGCACATCCACCCACGTGTCGCTCCGGGGCCCCTCCCAAGCGCACGTGGCAGGAGGCTGTGCAGCTAGGGGCGTGCGGTGGCACACAAGCGCTGACAAGACAACCATCGTGGCAAGACGATGGCGTCCCTAGCGGTCCCTTTCGGTGCTGTCTAGGCGACACAGACGGGCATTTAATGCCCTTGTCCCCTGCCGTCAGGGTTAGGTATGATAACGCTGTAGCAGCTAGCTGTGCCTACTACAGCACCTAGCTGTGCCTACCCACGGCACCCTTTCCATTTTTGCCCTTGGCCCCCGTTGCTCCATGTCGGTCACCCCTTGAGTATAAAAGGAGGCCCGTGTGCAACGTAGAGGGGGTCGGCCACCTCGAGAGCTCTCGCGAGGTTCAGCAATTCCACACACTCATGCTCGCTCCCGAGCTAGAAATCAATACCAATCCACAAAGCAGGAGTAGGGTTTTACGCATCCTTGCGGCCCGAACCTGGGTAAATCGCTCGCGTGCTTCGCCTCGATTTACTCCTCGCACGACCAACCGCCCGCTTGCTTCGCCTCGATCTGCTCTTTGCGCAGCCTCCGCCCCCCGCCGAACCAAAAGGGACCCGGTCCGCCGGTCCCATAGGTGCCCGTGGATCAGAAACCCCGGCATCTCTGGCGCGCCAGGTAGGGGGCGTCGACGTTGTGCGAATCAGATCCGGCGTTCTTGCGAGCTAGATCTTCATCTTCTTCATCAACATGCCACCGAAGAAGAAGGTTTCGGAGGCAGCTGCTCCATCCGCGTCGAGCTACCCACCGCCGGAGCAAACGGACGGTGGGGCAGGCGCCGGCGGAAGGGCATGCATCGACGAGGGAACTCTCGGTGTTGCCAGGTCCCAGGGCAAGGCTGCGCTGCCCATCGGCGGCGTGGCCGGCTCCCACAACGACCGGGCGCCCTCCAAGACCTCGGCGTCCGTGCATGCACCGCGCCCATCTCAGGAGGCGCGGGACCGGCAGCGTCATGGTACTCACGGTACCATGCGCTCGCTGGATCAAGATCGAGCTGGTGGATCTCGGAGCGCCCAAGGCCACCATGCACGTCAACACACCCAGAACAGATAAGTTGCCAAAGCCTGAGCAACCAGATCTCTAATTTTTGAGTTGTCTCCCCTGGATCGGCTCACCTTGTATGAAAAGCCTGTGCGCGGAGGAGCCGACTCGTAGCTGGCTGCGCACTTGCGTTGTTTCGAGCTCGCTCAACAACATTAGGTGAGCTGCGGCCAGTTGCTACACTGGCCGCACCCTTGCATTGTTTCGAGCCTGCTCAACAATGTAAGTTAGCTGCGGCTAGTTGCTACACTAGCCGCGCCCTTACTTTGCTTCGAGCCCCGCTTAGCAACTTAAGTGAGCTGCAGCTAGCTGCGACAAGGTTTCTTGCCGGTAGCGGCACCGCCAGTTCCGCGCTCAGCGCTCGCGGTCTGGATGCCTGCGCCGGCAAGTTCCCTAAAAGCGTGGGATAAAAACATACAAAGTTGACGCCGGAATGGGAAGACCCTTACCGGGTGAAACGAGTCACTGGGCCCGGCGCCGGCCGCCTTGAGACCGAAGATGGCATCCCAGTGAGCAACTCCTGGAGCATCGAGCATCTTCGTGAGTTTTACCCGTAAGGCGCGGTTGCCGGAACCCGTTCCGGCAACCACCTCTTGTACAAAGTCTTGCCGCTGTTGCATGTAATCCTTTGTACGAGGCCGGGCGCAGATCCCGTGCGTAGTAGAGCCCGCGTGCTCCGCACATTTTGTCGATTTTATGCTTTCTAATTTCTGGCATATATGATCTGACATTTGTGCAGCACCAACACCACGGCAAGCGTTGACGAGCTGCTAGGCTCTCTATCTTTATTTTCTCTTCTTTCTTTTCTTCCTTCTTCCAAGGAAAGAAAGGATCCCTCGCCCACAAGTTTGCCGGGGGGAAAGGGGAGAAGAGAAGGGTATGGACCAGGCGTCGTTCAAGAATTTTGTCTTGCCGGGAAGCAAACGACAGAAAAGCTAAGTTGCCAAAGTTTGAGCAGCCAAATCTTTTAAATTTCAAGTTATCTCCCTTGAACGACTGCGCTTTGTATGGAAAACCTGTGCGCGGAGGAGCCAACTCGTAGCTAGCTGCGCACTTGCGTTGTTTCGAGCTCGCTCAACAACATTAGGTGAGCTGCGGCTGGTTGCTACACTAGCCGCGCCCTTGCATTGTTTCGAGCCTGCTCAACAACGTAAGTTAGCTGCGGCTAGTTGCTACACTAGCCGGGCCCTTACTTTGCTTCGAGCCCCGCTCAGCAACTTAAGTGAGCTGCAGCTGGCTGCGACAAGGTTTCTTGCCGGTAGCGGCACTACCAGTTCCGCGCTCAGCGCTCGCGGTCTGGATGCCTGCGCCGGCAGGTTCCCTAAATGCGTAGGGTAAAAACATACAAAGGGAGGAGTCGAGTAAAGGGAATAACATTGCAATGCCTATTCAGAAGAAAATTATATTACAAAATAGCTTGTCGCAGCTCTAATAAATGTCTTCTATGACATAGCTAGCGGCGACAAGGAAAGAAGGGAGCCGACGGCCTAGTCGACGCGGTCGCCCTCGACCCTCTTGATCCCGCTCACCTTGTCCACAATGGGTGCGACAAGGGCCTTGAGCTCTTCCTGATCGATATCAGGTGGCAAGGATCTGAGGACGTTGTGGAGGCAGAGGCCTGGATTGCGGAAGGCCACCTTCATCAACACCTTCTGAAGGGCTCCCGCGCAGATCTCGCGCGACTCGTCGGCCAGCCGCTTCGGGATCTCATCCCGGAGCCGCTGGAGCGCCGTCGCCACGCCTTGGAAGAACATAGTGAGCTTGGCGCTAGGTTGGAGGTTCTCGTCGGAGGAGTACCCGAAGTCCTCCACCCCCAGCTGCGCCAGCTCCTTATCGATGTCCCCGGCGGCGTTCACGAGGCTCTCTGTCCAGTGCTCCACCGTATCCCTAAAGGCTTTTTGGGTGGTGGCAGCACTCTCCAGCAACGCCTTGTCGGCATTGATTTCCTTCTTCAGGGCCGCCTCCCGCTCCTTGGCGCCGTCCAGCGCCTTGGTCAAAGCGACCAACCTCGACTCGAGGGTGGCGTTGGAGTCCTTGGCGGCACTGAGCTCTTCGCCATATGCTTTGCGGTCAGCCTCCAGCTGCACCACCTTCATCTCCAGCACCTTTTTGGCGGCCTCGGTAGCGGCGGCAGCGTCCTCCGTTTGCTTGAGGGCTCCGCCCAGCTTCTCCTCGCGCGCGGCAAGCTCCTCCTCGTGAGTGTCGAGGTTGACCTTCCGCTGCGCCTGCTCGCCTACTTCCGCGGCTAGCTTCACGGCGGCAAGTCGCTGCAGCTCTTCGGCTTCGGCCTTCTCGAGGAGAAAGGCCTTCTTCGCCTCAGCGAGCTGCTCCCACTCCTCTGCCAAGGATCGGACGGCTTCCCGGTGGAAACCCGTGAGCTCCTCTGCGCGCTTCTCAATGTCTGCTCCCGCCTTCGCGACAAGCGCCTCGCGGGACTCCAGCTTGGCTTGTCGCGCGCGGTAGAGCGACATCAACCTGTGCAGCAGCCGCTCCTCTTCGGGCTCGTTGCTACTGCTGCTTGGCGCATCGACCAGCTTCAGACCCGCAGAGGCAAGCACTTCCCCGTCGAAGACCTCCCCCTCGACCGGCGCCCTGGAGCTTGATGCCCAGGGGAGGTTGATGAAGACGCCTTCGCCGGCTTTCAAGTAAACGCCCGGCTGGGGCTCCTCGATGCTTGGCGCATCGGCCCCGTCCAGTAAATGTGCCACGCCCCCACGCCTACCTCCGTTTGGAGAAGAGGGCGTGGGCCGTTCCCCTTCATCATGGCTTGACGCATGCTCGCGGGGCTTAGCCCCACGCGCGCGCGCCGCCCGCGTCACCCACGACGCCGCGTTCGACGCGCGCCGTTGCGGGCGTGCGCGATGGAAGCGGAGAGATATGCGGCGTGACCTAGGCCGCGCGTGCCCGTGCACTGTTTTGGGCCTGGCCCAACAGCGCTCGGCACCGTGTCTGGCCCAGGCCCGGGGGCTCCTGTCGGTGTACTAAAGTAGGGGTACCCTTAGTACCCCGAACTCGTGCACGGGCAGTCGCAGCGTCCCACGGCAAGGCCTGCCAGGTCACCGCCAAGATCCTCCGTGGTCCTTTTGAAGACCATTCAAGAACAAAGTACTTAAGACAAGACCCCGGCAAGAGGAGCTTTCCGGAAAGAAGGCAAGGCCCCGGCAAGAGGAGCTTGCCGGGAAGGCCATCAGAAGCGCCCCAAGGCCCCGGCAAGAGGCGCTTGCCGGGAAGGCCATCCAAGGCATTCCAAGGAACTTGCCGCGGCGCGCTACGCGCCCCGACAAGGCCCGGTGAGCGACAAGCTCCCGGAAGCGACAAGTTGACGGCCGCGGCAAGGCGCTTGCCGCGGCAAGCTCCCACTCCACGCCCGCGCTCCAGCACATCCACCCACGTGTCGCTCTGGGGCCCCTCCCAAGCGCACGTGGTAGGAGGCTGTGCAGCTAGGGGCGTGCGGTGGCACGCAGGCGCTGACAAGACAACCATCGTGGCAAGACGGTGGCGTCCCTAGCGGTCCCTTTCGGTGCTGTCTAGGCGACACAGACAGGCATTTAATGCCCTTGTCCCCTGCCGTCAGGGTTAGGTATGATAACGCTGTAGCAGCTAGCTGTGCCTACTACAGCACCTAGCTGTGCCTACCCACGGCACCCTTTCCATTTTTGCCCTTGGCCCCCGTTGCTCCATGTCGGTCACCCCTTGAGTATAAAAGGAGGCCCGTGTGCAACGTAGAGGGGGTCGGCCACCTCGAGAGCTCTCGCGAGGTTCAGCAATTCCACACACTCATGCTCGCTCCCGAGCTAGAAATCAATACCAATCCACAAAGCAGGAGTAGGGTTTTACGCATCCTTGCGGCCCGAACCTGGGTAAATCGCTCGCGTGCTTCGCCTCGATTTACTCCTCGCACGACCAACCGCCCGCTTGCTTCGCCTCGATCTGCTCTTTGCGCAGCCTCCGCCCCCCGCCGAACCAAAAGGGACCCGGTCCGCCGGTCCCATAGGTGCCCGTGGATCAGAAACCCCAGCAATGATGAAGCACCCAAACTTTTTTTGGACATAATCCAGGGAGTTGTAGTTGTTTTTCTTAACCTAAGTGGTTGTAGCTTTTTTATGATAATCCATGGTTTTATGTCTCTATTTCATTTTAGGTGTGTTCATAATCCAATGCTAGAAACCTTATTCATTTGTTGTCCTGTTTTTATTAATGTATTGATGTTTTCAGTGTCATAGTACCTTTCTTTGAGAATAATATAACTCTCAGTGATACTAATTAGTGCTCATGTTCTTGAACTAATGGTTGTTCACCACCTTACTTTTTATTATTATTATTATTATTATTATTATTATTATTATTATTATTATTATTATTATACAGTTCTTCCTCAACTATCCAAATGCCTAGAATTTACAAATATCCTATCGGTACTATTAAGCACAAATTCTCTACTATTAGATGGCATAAGGAACTTGCAGATTTAACTGAAAAACGAAAGGAGTATGTTTCCAAATATGAGGTTGACAATCTTCTGAATATTCATCCTCATCTAATGATCCCTATTCCAATTCTGCAATGGATCGCTGACCATTTAAATTGTAATGGACCTGGAGTTTTCAAAAGAGACAAAAGATAATCCATCTGAGAAGAGAGATGGTAACTCAAGTTTTTGGCATTCGCTCTGGTTCTGTGCCTTTTCCTCTTGACAGTGAAGATGAAGTTGTCGTGGCTAGAGTTTTAGAGCTTTTGTCTTAGTACCTTGATATTTGCCAGAAGAATATACTAATGTAAAATATAGTAACTATGATGAAGAATGATGAGACTGAGAGAGGTTTTATCTGCAACTTCATGTTTCTATTCGTTAGCATTGTTTTCTGCCCAACCACTCAAAATTTTGCAAATTGGAAACTTCTTTATGGGATCCTTGACATAACCAAGATGAAAACCTATGTTTTGGCTCAATTTTGCATTGATCACTTGAACAAGCAAATTGAAAATTTCATCACTAATCAGTTAAATAGAGTGGGAGTTCCCTTGAACAATTCCAATTATGTTGGTGGATGCTTATCTTTAGCTACTGTAAGTTTTCTTTTTTTCCTTCTTTTCACCTTTTTATAATGTTAATATGTGTTTTCCTAATTTAACTACTTGTTATATGCCTTTTGATAATGAAGGTGTTTATACGTTCACTTCTACATTTTTATAGTCCCTGATTCATACTTTCGTCTCGTCTTCTGGTCTCCAACCTCCCTAGATTGCTTATCTGGACTTCATTAACTTCACCAATAATGAAACAACTATGGAGTGCCTAGAATGCCACATGTTCAGAATGAAGACTTTGCCTATCTAACTTTGGTGGACTTGAACATAGCTTCGGAGAAGCCTTTTGCATTGGGATTATTAGTAGTAAGCATGTTCTATTGGTATTTTATTTTTCGATTTAAATTTAGTAAACTTGTTGTGCTTCTAATCTCAAAAAAGAAGGAACAAATCTTTTATTAAGAAGAGTAAAGTACAACTGAAGTTCGCCATTTGAAACAATAAGAAGCTAGTATGGTTGAGGACCTATTTACTAGTTGTTGCAATCCAACTGAATTTTACTAGTTGATGTAATCCTTTTGAAATAATAACAAATCAACTAGTTGTTGCATTGAATTATTTTCTATTCCATTTCATCTGCATCTATGAAGAAGTTACAATACTTTTTAACAACAATTTAATTTGGTTGAGCACCTATTTACTTTTTTCTTGCAAGTATAATGGTTAAGAACAAGCGGAACACTTGTGTTGACTTCCTTTTTTTGTTCAGCTGAGAGACATATCAAGGAAACCTTATAGTGCACGTGCAATCATATTGGCTGAGGAAAAGTTATCCAAAGCCCCACAGAATATTCTCACTGAAGAAAATGCCATTCCCAACTATAATGGCATCTTAGATGTTGCATCTACTTCAACCAACGCTTCAAAATTCGGGTTCTGTGCTATTTTTGGTTTTGTAATAGATTTTGTTTTGCAAGTTCATTTTGATAACATAACTATATTTTTGTACATTTGAATATTTTCTACCTTTTTTTGGTGAAACTAATAGTTTTTGCAAATAATATCCCAAGTTGTTGTGAAGCATGATGAAATAGGGAAAAAGTTACATGAATAGCATGTCCAGAATATGTTTTCTGAACTTTAAGCAACTGTCATGTCATTACAGCCAAATTCAGACCACCAACTCAACAAAACTGAAATTTCAACCAGGAATCCCATTGTTCTTCTTTCAACATGCAGCAACAGGAATAATCTCATTGAACCAGTTCACACCCACAATCACTTAGTTCAGACAAGCAGTGAGCCTACTAGAGGTTCTATATGTGAAGATCTTTTTGCAGTCACTCCTAGTCCTCGTGTTACCTTCAGCCACACCAACAATTACAATCAAGTTCAAATTCCCAGTGGAGTTCCAAAGCAAGCTTCAGTTTGTCAGCAAGTCTAGGAAACTAAGGAATCACCTTCAGCTATTAACAATGGGATTCATTCTGAAAACACTCTTCATCCTCATGCTTCTTTGAGTCAGACAAATGATGGCACCCAAATTGTTGTTATCACTCTTATTGAGATCTCAGGTACTATTTATGAGCCAGTTCAAAAAGAAAAGGAGTAACTTACAGATGCAAATCTCACTGCATCAATGCTATTCCCGAAAGCACCAGGTCCCGAGGATAGAACAAAAGATATTGAGAAAATTCAGATAGAATTTCGAGATATCAACACTGCAACAGTACAACTGCATAGAAGTCCTCTTTCTGGACACTTAGTTTCTGTCAGCGAGCAAACTCAGTTAGTAAATGAGCAAGTTCTAGCTGTTGTTAGTGTGCTCAATCTGACTCTAAACAAGCAAGTCTCAGATGGATATCCGAGTGCTCCTGTGCTAGTTCAGAAAATTCCTATTCTTGAGAACATAGTATCTCCTTCCAGTCACATTCTAATTGAAGATGGATCTATTGCAAAGGAATGAGTGTGCAATCAAATGAAAACCTAGGAGATGACATTGAAATTGCCATGAAGCATGCTAATGATATTTTAATGCCGCAAATCAACAACTCAGTGCCCAAAGGTATATTCCAACAATTTTGCGTCCATCCATCCCCGCCTGGCCAATTAACTTGGAAATATTTTTTCACTTTGCAATTCCCCTTCTATTTATATCTCTTTTGTTTTCTCGCCACAATGCTTATTTTACACTACTTTTAATTCATTTATTTGACACATCCTCCAGTGCTTGGTAACAAATCATCTGATGCGGCTGCGACACCCCCGATTCAATTGTACACTAATCATACACACAAATATGAACGATCAAGATCAGGGAATCACAGGAAGATATCACAACATAACTCTAGATACAAATTAAAATAATACAAGCCTCATACTACAAGCCAAGGGCCTCGAGGGTGCGAATACAGGAGCTCGAATACACAAGAGTCAGCGGAAGCAACAATATGTGAGTACATACATAAGGTTAAACAAGACTACCTTAAGAAGGCAAGCACAAACAAGATACATATCGAAAAGGCAAGGCCGCCTGCTTGGGACCTCCTAACTACTCTTGGTCGTAGACGGTCTCCACGTAGTAGTAGGCTTCGTCGGGGTATTAATAGTCGTCGATGGTGGCATCTGGCTCCTAGGATCCACCGTCTGATCGCAGCAACCGGGTATAGGGGAAAAATAGGTAGCAAAGCAATCGTGAGTACTCATCCAAAGTACTCGTGAGACTTACATCAGAACTATGCTAAGTATGCATCAGTATCAAAGGGATGGGGCTGTATCTGTGGACTGAACCACAGAATGCCAGAATAGAAGGGAAAGAATAGCCTATCGAAGACTAGCATCTTCAAGCATCTTGCATCATTCAAAAGCATACAAAATAGCATTTTATAATTAACAAGCATGTTGTAGAATTAGCGCCCAGAGATCCTTTCTCGACTCCATGTGAGAAAGAAATCCTAGAGCCATCATATCCATCTCATATCTCAAGTATCCATTTCTAGTTGTAATAGATCGGGATACAACTCCAAGCATACGTTACCGTCGGCACGACTATTCGAATAGATAGACTTCCCTATAGGGGTGCACCACATTACCCAACATGCTTGATTACTCTGGCCAGACTCACTTTCCTGGGTCATGCTCGGCCTTGGAAGATCAACACGTCATAGTCCTACCTAGGCTCCGTAGAGAGGTCCCCGCCGATCTACATCCCAAGCGCTCCGGGGTCTTGGGCCCATCACCCTTTGCACTCCGGGTCGTTGCGCATAGGGCGGACCCAGTCACCACCTCTGTCATGGATGGCACCGGCCCAGCCGTGCCACAATGCTAAACTAGATGTCTAACAGAGCTTTTGGAAGAAACGTATGACGTCGAGTACCCATAACTGTTCCCGCATAGCGGTTAGTGCGTATGGGCCAGTGGCCAACTCAGATCAAATACCCAAACCCTTAGTGTATTGGGAGCTCACAAAGACGAGAAGATACTCACGATAATGTGACCCCGTCTTGAGGAAATACGGCGAGGGCTAGGCCCAACCCTCGCACTGGGCGGTCTATGATACGTCTCCAACGTATCTATATTTTTTATTGTTCCATGTTGTTTTATTATCAATCTTGGATGTTTTATAATCATTTTATAGTCATTTTATATCATTTTTGGTACTAACCTATTGACATAGTGCCAAGTGCCAGTTGCTGTTTTTTCCATGTTTTTTACATCACAGAAAATCAATATCAAATGGAGTCCAAATGCCACGAAACTTTAGAATGATTTTTTATGGGCTAGAAGAAAGGCAATGGGCCCTGGTTGCACCTGGGGGGTTCCTCGAGGGGGGCACAACCCACCAGGGCATGCCAGGAGGCCCAGGTGTGCCCTGGTGGGTTGTGCCCACCTCGCGTGCCCCCCGGACCGCCTCTTTGCTCTATAAATACCATAATATTCCAAAAACCCTAAAGGCATCAGCGAAATATTCATCCAGCCACCGCAGAGTCCAGAACCACTAGATCCAATCTAGACACCATCTCGGATGCGGTTCACCACCTCCATTGGCGCCTCTCCGATGATGTGTGAGTAGTTCTTTGTAGACCTTCGGGTCCGTAGTTAGTATCTAGATGGCTTTCTCTCTCTCTCGCTGAATTCTCAATACAATGGTCTCTTGGAGATCCATATGATGTAACTCTTTTTGCTTGTGTTTGTTGGGATCTGATGAACTTCGAGTTTATGATCAGTCATATCTTTTTATATCCATGAAAGTTATTTGTGTTTCTTTGATCTCTTAAAGCCTCGTATTTCTTCTCCGATATTTGGGTTTTGTTTGGCCAACTTGATCTATATTTATCTTTCAATGGGAAGAGGTGCCCGGTAGTGGGTTCGATCTTACGGTGCTTGATCCCAGTGACAGAAAGGGAACCGACGCGTATGTATCGTTGCTACTAAGGATAAAAAGACAAGATCTATATCTACCTCCATATAGATAAACGGATCTTGTCTACATCATGTAATCGTTCTTATTGCATTACTCCATTTTTCCATGAACTTAATACACTAGATGCATGCTGGATAGCGTTCGATGTGTGGAGTAATAGTAGTAGATGCAGGCAGGAGTCGGTCTACTAATCTTGGACGTGATGCCTATGTAGTGATCATTGCCTGTATATCGTCATAATTATTTGAAGTTCTATCAATTGCCCAACAGTAATTTGTTTACCCACTGTTTTCTATTTTTCTCGAGAGAAGCCACTAGTGAAACCTACGACCCCCGGGTCTTCTTTCTCATATATTTTCCTTGCGATCTACTTTTCCTTTGCATTTTTATTCAGATCTATTAAACCAAAAAGTACAAAAATACCTTGCTGCATTTTATCTTTATTTATTTTATTTGGCATTCGATCTATCAATCTACTACAATTTACCTCATGTCTGTTTGCCTATCTTGAGGCGCCGTACCCCGGAAGGGATTAACAACCCCTTTAACACGTCGGGTTGCGAGGTGTTGTTATTTGTGTGCAGGTGCTGCTTACGTCGTGTTGCTTGGTTCTCCTACTCGTTCGATACCTTGGTTTCATAACTGAGGGAAATACCTACCGTTGTTGTGCTACATCATCCCTCCCTCTCCCGGGAAATACCGACGTAGTTCCAGCTACCATCAAGGAGAATTTTTGGTGCCGTTGCCGGGGAGGATCTTCAACATAACCAGGTTCCTAATCACAAATCTCATCTCCTTGCAATTTACATTATTCTCCATTTGCCTCTCGTTTTCCTCTCCCCAACTTCACAAAAATTTGTCATTTTATTTGCCTCTCTTTGTCCCGTTCGCCGTTTTCTTGCCGGATCTGTTTTTGAGTGCAATCTTGTTGTGTGGTCATCATGACTCAAGGGAACACCATGTTATGTGACTTATCAAATACCAACAACAATGATTTTATTGGCACTCCGCTTGCTCCTCCCACCACTAGTGCGGAGACTTGTGATATTAATACTGCTTTGCTGAATCTTATTATGAAAGACCAATTTTCCGGTACTCCTAATGAGGATGCCGCGTCCCATCTTAATACCTTCGTGGAATTATGCGATATGTAAAAGAAAAAAGATGTGGACAATGATGGTTCTCTTCTTTGCCTCATAATAGTATCAATTCTTGGAATAAGTGCAAAGATGCTTTTATCACTAAGTATTTTCCTCCCACAAAAATTATTTCCCTTAGAACCCAGATCATGAATTTCAAGCAACTTGAACATCAGCATGTTGCACAATCTTGGGAAAGTATGAAAATGATGCCAAGGAATTTCCCAACTCATGGGTTAAATCTTTGGACGATCATACAAAATTTTTATGCGGGGTTGAATTTTGTTTCTTGTAATCTTTTAGATTCCACCACGGGTGGTACTTTTATGGAAATTACTTTGGGTGAAGCCACCAAATTGCTTGATAATATCATGGCAAATTATTCACAATGGCATACCGAAAGAGCTCCTACTAGTAAAAGAGTTAATTCGGTTGAAGAAATTTCTTCTTTGAATGATAAAGTTGATGCTCTTATGAAATTGGTTGCTAGTAAAAGTGCTCCTACTGATTTTAATGATATTCCTTTGTCTACTTTGATTGAGCAAAATAGTGATGCCATTGATGTGAATGTTATTTCTCGCAATAATTTCAACAACAACGCTTACAGAGGTAATTTTAATCCTAGGCCTTTTCCTAGTAATTACTCCAACAATTATGGTAATTCCTATGGAAATCAATATTATAATAATAATAGGAACACCCCTGATCTTGAAATAATATTAAATAATTTATCAATACATAAAAAGTTTTCAACACTTCCATAGAAGAAAAGTTGAACAATATTGATGATTTGTCTAGAAGTGTTGATAGAATTGCTCATGATGTGGAAAATCTCAAGATGAAATTTTTTGTGCCTAAAGTATATTAATCAATTAAAGCTCTTTATGTTTCTATGGATGAGAGTAAGAAAATAACGGCTATGCTTATAGCTAAAAGAGAATTTTTAGAAAAAGCTTTTTCTAATGATTATTCTTGCAAAAGTGATGAAGATCTTAAAATGATTGGTGTTTCTTCTATTGATTCCTTGTTTAGTGAAGTTAAGAATGATGAAAAAGGGACTGGAGAAGAGTCAACTTTAGGTAGAAGGCGTCCCAATATTTCGGAGGGTGAAAATCTTGTTGAGAAAATTGATGAAAGTGGGTTTGGAGAGGTCAAAACTTTAGCTAGTGATGCACCCACTCTTTTGGATTACAAAGACTTTAATTATGATAGTTGCTCTTTGATTGATTGTATTTCTTTGTTGCAATCCATGATGAATTAACCACATGCTTATGAATAAAACAAAGCTTTTACTCAACATATTGTTGATGCTATGATGGAAGCTTTGGAAGAAAAGTTGGAATTAGAAGTATCAATTCCTGGAAAATTGCATGATGAATGGGGACCTACTATCAAAGTTAAGATTAAAAATTATGAGTGTTTTGCTTTGCGTGACTTGGGTGCTAGTGTTTCCACAATTCCAAAATCTTTATGTGATGTGCTTGGTCTTACCAATCTTGAAGAATGTTCTTTGAATTTACACTTGGCGGATTCTACTATTAAAAAGCCTATGTGAAGAATTAATGATGTTATTATTCTTGAAAATAGGAATTATGTTCCCATAGATTTTATTGTTCTTGATATTGATTGCAATCCATCATGTCCAATTATTCTTGGTAGATCGTTTTTACGCACTATCGGTGCCGTGATTGATATGAAAGAAGGCAATATTAAGTTCCAATTTCCTTTGAGAAAGGGTATGGAAAACTTTACTAGAACAAGAATTAGGCCACCATATGAATCAAACATGAGGGCATCTTATGGATCTCGAACCAAAGATGACAAAACTTAGATCCTTGCTTTATGCCTAGCTAAGGGCGTAAAACTGTAGCGCTTGTTGGGTGGCAACCCAATGAATAAAATTTATTTTTGCTTTTTGATTTTTTTTCTTGAGTGTTAGCACAATTATTATACTGTTATTATTGTGTTTTTATGTTTTAATTAGTGTTTGTGCCAAGTAAATCCTTTAGGATCTTCTTGGGCAATAGTTGTTTGATCTTGCTGAAAAACAGAAAGTTTTGCGCTCACGAAAACAATTATCATTTTCTACCAGAGAGCGATAAAATAACCATTCAAATTGCACTAGATCAATACACAAATTTATCAGGTCTTCCTAATTTGGCATATTTTTTGGCATTACAGAAGTATTCGAAATAGTCAGATTGCTACAGACTGTTCTGTTTTGACAGATTCTGTTTTCTTTGTGTTGTGTGCTTATTTTGATGGCTCTATGGTTTTCTTTGGTGAGTTTTTGCCGTAGAAAAGTTGGAATACAGTAGATATAAAACAAAAACAAAATATGAATTGGTTTGATACAGAACTTACAATAGTGGTTTATTATTCTTATACTAACGGGTCTCACAAAGGTTTTTGTTGAGTTTTGTGTGATTGAAGTTTTCAAGTTTTGGGTTATCTTACGATGGATCAAGGAAGGATGTAAGAGCCTAAGCTTGGGGATTCCCTGGCATCCCAAGATATTATCCAAGAATGAGCAACCAACTAAGCTTGGGGATGCCCCCGAGTGGCATCCCCGCTTTCTTCCAACAACTATCGGTATTTTATTCGAGGCTATATTTTTATTCGTCACATGATATGTGTTTTCCTTGGAGCATCTTGTATGATATGTGTCTTTGCTTGTTTTATTTTGTGTTTTAAGTCATCAATCCTTGCTGGACACACCTATTTTAGAGAGCCAAAATTATATCATGACTTGTTAGAATTCCTCTCTATGCTTCACTTAAATCTTTTATGAGCTAGGACTTGCTCTAGTGCTTCACTTATATATTTTTTAGCACAGTGTGCTTTGTTATTTTTGAAGAAATACTCTGTTGCTTCACTTAGATTTGTTTGAGAGTTAGTAAAATTTTCAATAAATTCTCTCTTGCTTCACTTAAATTATTTTGAGAGAAAGAAATTTTGTTATGCTCATGATCTTCACTTATGTTTGTTCAAGCTTATGAAAAGAAACACATGAAAATTAGTGCCAAAGTGATAGATATCCAAGAAGGATAAAGAAAATAAAATGTCATGAAGATCATTGGACAAAATAAACTTGATTCTTAGTAATAGATTTGAGATATGATGGTGTGATATGTTAGTCATCTTGATGAGTAATTGTGCTCTAGTAAGAATATTGGTGTTAAGGTTTGTGATTCCCTATGCATGCATGAAAGTCAGTAATCATGCAATGAAAAATATATCCTACTTGTGGTGCATTATTCAGTGTTAATTATGCTTAATGCTTGCTTACGAGGTTATTCGTTTCTTGGTTGGTCGCTTCTCAATCTTTTTGCTAGCCTTCATTTTGCACCAAGTATGACCTCTAGTTGTGCATCTGAAATCCTTTAAACCAGTTTTGCCACATGAGTCCACTATATCTACCTATATGCGGTATTCTTTTGCCATTCTAAGAAAATTTGCATGTGCCATCTCTAATTTTCAAAATAAACTTCTCTTTTGTGTGTTTGTTTCGCTCGCGAAGCGGTGAGGGGTGGCTAATATTTTCCATGCTAGATGTGTTATTCTCAAGATGAGTGTTTATTTACTTGTCATTGCACGAGAGTAAGGCAAAGGTATTAGGGATGCCCAGTCCCGAAATGCAAAAATAAATGAATTTACTTTATGTCAAATAATAAATTCCTTGGAAAGTGTTAGTATGGAGGGCACCCGTGGATACGGTTAGCCATGGAAATTGAAAGTTATGGTGGAAAAAGGAATAAACTTTATTTTCTGTTTGGGAACCGCCTACGATATATCTATGCATGGAAAGTGTTGGGAACTCTAAGTCGTTTTTGTTGGTAGGATGGATACACCTCCCAAAATGTTTTTATCTCTAATTTTTTGCTTTGAGTTCTGGCACCTCTACAAATCCCTACTTCCCTCTGCGAAGGGCCTTTCTTTTACTTTATGCAATTTTTTTATTTTTTGAAATTTGAGTCTCCATCTTCTCTCATAAAAGCACCAACTAGGAGGCAATATGATCGTGCTCAAGTATTGAGTGTAGTTAATATTCGAGTGTGTTTCATGAATGGATCAATGTTTGAGCATGATGGGCTAGGGATAACTTATTTTAGCATTGATATTTTGAAAGACATGGTTGCTTGTTGATATGCTTGAGTATCTAAATTATTATGTCAAAACTAGACTATTGCTTTGAATCACATAAAAGTCCAAATGTCCATGCTATAAAGAAAATAATATGATATGACTTGATGAACAACACCCCACATCAAAAATTCTGTTTTTATCACTTACCTACTCAAGGACGAGTAGGAGTTAAGCTTGGGGATGCTGATACCTCTCCAACGTATCTATAATTTTTGATTGTTCCATGCTGTTTTATTATCACTCTTGGATGTTTTATAATCATTTTATAGTCATTTTATATCATTTTTTGATACTAACCTATTGACATACTGCCAAGTGCGAGTTGGTGTTTTTCCATGTTTTTTACATCGCAGAAAATCAATATCAAACAGAGTCCAAATGCCACGAAACTTTACGATGATTTTTTATGGGCCAGAAGAAAGGCAATGGGCCCTGGTTGCACCTGGGGGTGCCCCGAGGGGGGCACAACCCACCAGGGCACGCCAGGAGGCCAAGGCGCACCCTGGTGGGTTGTGCCCACCTCGGGTGCCCTCGGACTGCCTCTTTGCTCTATAAATACCACAATATTCTAGAAACCCTAAAGGAATCGGCGAAATATTCATCCAGCCGCCGCAGAGTCCAGAACCACCAGATCCAATCTAGACACCATCTCGGATCGGGTTCACCACCTCCATTGGTGCCTCTCCGATGATGCGTGAGTAGTTCTTTATAGACCTTCGGGTCCGTAGTTAGTAGCTAGATGGCTTTCTCTCTCTCTCTCTCTCTCTGAATTCTCAATACAATGGTCTCTTGGAGATCCATATGATGTAACTCTTTTTGCGGTGTGTTTGTTGGGATCTGATGAACTTCGAGTTTATGATTAGTCATATCTTTTTATATCCATGAAAGTTATTTGAGTTTCTTCGATCTCTTATAGCCTCGTATTTCTTCTCCGATATTTGGGTTTTGTTTGGCCAACTTGATCTATTTATCTTGCAGTGGGAAGAGGTGCCTGGTAGCGGGTTCGATCTTACGGTGCTTGATCCCAGTGATAGAAAGGGAACTGACACGTATGTATCGTTGCTACTAAGGATAAAAAGACGAGATCTATATGTACCGCCATATAGATAAACCGATCTTGTCTACATCATGTCACCATTCTTATTGCATTACTCCGTTTTCCATGAACTTAATACACTAGATGCATGCTGGATAGCGGTCGATGTGTGGAGTAATAGTAGTAGATGCAGGCAGGAGTCGGTCTACTAATCTTGGACTTGATGCCTATGTAATGATCATTGTCTAGATATCGTCATAATTATTTGAAGTTCTATCAATTGCCCAACAATAATTTGTTTACCCATCATTTGCTATTTTTCTCGAGAGAAGCCACTAGTGAAACCTACGGCCCTCGGGTCTTCTTTCTCATATATTTTCCTTGCGATCTACTTTTGCTTTGCATTTTTTCAGATCTATTAAACCAAAAAATACAAAAATACCTTGCTGACTTTTATCTTTATTTATTTTATTTGGCCTTCGATCTATCAATCTACTACAATTTACCTCACGTCCGTTTACCTATCTCGAGGCGCCATACCCCGGAAGGGATTGACAACCCCTTTAACACGTCGGGTTGCGAGGTGTTGTTATTTGTGTGCAGGTGCTGCTTACGTTGTGTTGCTTGGTTCTCTTACTGGTTCGACACCTTGGTTTCATAACTGAGGGAAATACCTACCGTCGCTGTGCTACATCATCCCTCCCTCTCCAGGGAAATACCGACGTAGTTCCAGCTACCATCACTCTACCTGCTCGGCCGTGCCTCATAATTATGTCGCGGGTGCCCTCCAGGTTAACCCGACTACACATCAACTCGCGGGTACCCCTCGGGACCGACCCAACTTCAACAATGGTCTCTAGTAAAGTCCAAGTAACCGTGTGTCCATAACATCAAGAGGAATATGAGGAATCACCCTCGATGGAATCCACTTGATGTAATTGTCAAGGTGAACTTAGGAGGAAACACCCTCGATGGTTCACACTTGAGGGGTTGCACAACAGAGACGCCATCGGGAGTGGTGAAGGAGGAATCACCCTCAATAAACCATGACCGATTAGCTATACTACAAAGTTATCATCAGGAGTGCGTTACGAGGTATCACCCTCAACACTTGATAGTAGCTATGTAGAGTCGTACAACTAAAGGGGGTGAGATGATGTGTCGGGCTTTGGACGTCGATCTTGTCGATCGAGGCAGTGATGATGAAGCAGTGGCAACAAGGACAAGGTAAGGGGTCACTGATGGATCACTAACCAACCTATATCAAGCATCTTAGGATAAGTAGGTAAGGTACAATGAGCAGATTACAAAATCAGGCTATGCATTATAATAGGAGCAATCAACTACAGTAGCAAAATCTAATGCAAGCATGAGAGAGAATGGAATGGGTGATATCAGGATGATCAAGGGGGGTTTGCTTGCCTGCAAGCTCTACTAAAAAGGAAGAAGGGTCGTTGGTGACGTAGTCGATCACAGGGGCAACGTCAGTCTTGGGGTCTACCGGAGAGAAGAGGGGGGAAGAAATAGTAAATGTAAAGCAAACTGATGCAACACAGATGCACGACATGTCAACACACAGTGCTAGGGGTGACCTATCGCAATGCTACACGATACCGAAGAGGGGGGAACATCCGGGAATGTTTTCCCGAAGTTTGGCATTTTTTGGACAAATGAATGAGAGGAGAAGGTTCCATGTTCAGCATGCGAGAGGCATGTGACAGATATGTGGATAGCGTATTTGGGTTTGTCTCACTTTTCTGATCATTTTCAAATATAAATTATTTTCATCTGACTTATAGATTATTTTATATTAATTTTCTAAGTTTTATTTGATTTGCTAACATTATTATTAGTTAAATCAATTCAAAACAGGTTACTGCATCCGCATCATGTCAGTAGTCAAATCATTGGTCAAACAGGGCAGTGGGGCCCACTGTCATAGTCTTAGTTAATTAAGTAGTTCTAATTAGACTAATTACGTAATTAGTTTAATTAAAGAAAGTTAATTAATTACTTATTATTTTAAATCATTTTTATTTTCTTTTTTCTTTTTTTTGTTTTTGACCAAACAGGGGCGTGGGGCTCATCGTCAGTGGCACAGGGCCTAGCGGGCGTGCTAACGGGCGAAGTTGCGTGGGCGCCTGTCGGGCACGGGCGGCGGTGGTGCCGGGCGCGGGGGACGTGACCACGGCAAGGCGCCGGGGCAGGGCCAGGGCGTACGGGGAGGTGGCCGGAGCAGCGGTGGCCAGGGGGTGTGGGCGAGGACGGGGCGAGGGTGCCACGAGGGCCATGTAGGCGGCTAGGAGGCGAGAGGGGCGGAGGCCAGAGGGGAAGCAGTGGCGAGCTGCGCGGGTAGAGGTGGCAACATCCGAGGTCAAGGCAGGGGAAGCAGGTTGTCGGGTGGTTGGTGCGACATATGCCAACGGGTGGCTTATCATTGTGGGAGCCAGTAAGACATCGCCGGTGCCTGGAAACGGGATGAGGCGAAGACATGCACGCCGGCGAATCTTACCCAGCTTCGAGGCTCTCCGTGGAGATAACACCCCTACTGCTGCTCTGCGGGGTCTCCGCATGATCACTAGATGGACAAGTAGCTACACAACGCTCCTTGAGCTGTTCGGTGGGAGGAGAAAGAAGGGCACGGCTAGCTTGCTTCTTCTCCTTGTATGGTGTCTAAGACTAGCTGGGGGTCCAACCCTTTGCATGGGTGCCCCGGGGGGTTTATATAGGCCTACCCCCGGGGGTACAATGGTAATCCGACTGGGCGCGGGGCCCAGCCGTCTGTGACTGCGCTCGCCGGCTTCTGCGCCGGCTGCTGGGGCCCGCCGACTGGTGGGCCCCTCCGGCTGCCGGCCCCTTGGTTGACAGGCAGGCCCCACTGTCCAGGGCCTGGTCGGCGGCTGGTTACTGTTGCTCTATCTTGGTGATGTGGGCTTCGTCGTGGTAGGCGTGGCTACAGTGCCGCCGCCCGTCGGGCGACCGCTGTAGCCTCACCGCGTCTTGTCTCCTTAATGGGGCGTCTCCTTCGAGGGAGGCGGCAAGCCGGCTGCGGGGAGCCGGCTCTGTCTTGGGCCGACTGGGGGGAGGCGTGGCCGCCTTCGGGTGTCTCTCTGCCCGAAGGGGCCCACCATCTGTGGGCCGCGCTGGCGGCCCGTCGTGGGTGATGCCAGGGTCAGCATGGCAACAGTGCCACGCCGGACGGGTCATGCCCACTCCGTACGGCACACTGTGCCAGGCGTGCTCCGGGATTCGGGGGTGGCAGGCTCCACTTTTGCCACGCCCCGTCACATCGCCGCTAGGTGGATGGAAACTTTGAGGGTACGGTCTCGACCGCTTTATGGGAGCCGGCTTCTTGGAGTCGGCCTTCTCTCGGTCGGCTTCTCGAAGTCGGCCCTCCCATGGCTTTCTTCATGAGGGCTAAAGTCGGGCCACCTTCCGAAAGCCGACCTGGGTGACAGCCAGCAAGGGGAAGGCGGCCCCATGTCTTGGATTCTTAAGAGCCGGACGGGCTCGTAATTTTTTCAGAAGGGCCAGGGGAAGCCGGCTAGGCTACCCATGGCTATTTACTCCGATAGTAGTCCCCGAAGCTGATCGATCTTCGAGGCGGACAAAGGGACGAGAAGCTTGGTCAGCTTCCTATCCTGAAGAGCCGGCTTCGCTGGTGTACGCCGATTTCGGGGAGCCCCGCGTCTTGCAGGCGGGAAAGGGGTCGACCCGCATGCTGACCGCGGGCCCTCCCGCGGCCACGTGGCAGCGAGATCCTGCCAGCGCACGCGCACGACGGGACGCCGTCGCAGGCCCGGGCCCGCCACTCCTAGGCCTCGGCCCGAGCGCTAATCTTTTGAGGCCCAGGTGGACCGCTCGCCTTCCCGTGGCGATTTTATTTCGCCATTAGGGCGCAATAAGCGTGGGACGTGGGGGAGTGGGCACGATCGATCCCCACGCTTCCCCACGCCGCGCCTCCTCGGCTCCGCCACGCGAGCCTATAAGTAGGGGGAGGAGGGGGAGAGACAGAGGTTCGCACGGTCTCTCTCGCTCCGCCCCCCTCGTCCTCCTCTCTTCCTTCCGTTGCCGCCGCAGCCTCCCGCCTCAGCGCCGTCGTGCTGCCACATCGTCTTACTCCCATGGCGCTGTCGAGCTCGTGGGACGGCTCCAACGTCCATGAGGACCACGTTGAGTTCCTCCGGCAGACTCGGCGCCTGCCCGACGCCAACCTCATGCGGGTCCGCCTGGCGCCGGAGACGGAGATTTCGCCGGCACCGGAGGAGGGCGAGCGGGTCGTCTTCCGCTCGCACTTCCTGTGCGGCTTCGGCCTTCCGGCGAGCGGATTTCTGCGCCCCTTCCTCGATTTCTACAACCTTCAGCCGCATCACCTCACGCCCAATGCGGTGATGCTACTGTCGGCCTTCGTCTCCCTCTGCGAAGGTTTCTTGGGGCTGGTCCCCACGCTGGAGCTCTGGGGGGAGTTCTTCCAGAGCAAACTCGGCAACGTCGTCGCAGGCGTGCCCGCCCCCTGCGGGGCCTTCATCGCCATGAGGAGGGCGGGCGAGAACAACCCGTTCCTGCCCATACCCCTGATCCAGTCGGTGAAGATCTGGCAGAAGTAAGCAAGGAGACCACGTCAACCTGCCGGCTTACGTAGCCGGCCCGCCGGCTGGGAGGCAGCCCTCATGGAGTTTCCGGTCCCGGTCACTGTCTCAGGCCGGGAACGCTGCCGTCTCCCGGCTTCGGGTGATGATCCAGTCGGAAGGCCTGAGCGGGGCCGACTTAGTGGCTGCCTTCGTGGAGCGCCGGATATCTCCTCTCCAAAGCCGTCCCCACATGATGTGCTAGATGAGCGGCCGCTTCGACCCAAGCCGGCTGAGCACCAGGGAGATGCCTCATGCGGAGGTATCGTATATGGTAAACTATATATCCAATTGCAAGCTTGCCGAGGACTGGCGATACGGCATGGCGCCGTATTCTCGCGCAAACCCTCCGCCCGTGGTAAGCTTTCCTTTCTTTCTTCTTTTTGTTGGTAGCCGGCTTTATGATGGCTGGCTTCTGATCAGTCGGTTCTTCTTAGCAGAACCCCCTTCTCCCGCCGACGACCGGGGCAGCAGGGATAGAACACCAGTATGCCCCCGACCGCACGGCGGACGACGTCGAAGACCCGGATTTGGGGGTGGCCGCCATGGAAGACGCCGTCATGGGGGACGACGCCGAGCCCGGGGGCTCAAGGCTTACCGCCAGCTTCGAGGACTGGCCGGATGATGCTGAAGCCGAAGTCGCCCCGCGTCGCCAGCCGGCGGCCGACCATCAGGGCGCGGGCTCGTCCATCGCGCCGGCTGCCGGCGGTGGTGCACAGAAGCGCCGGGCCACTTCAGGCCTCTTCGGCAGTCGGCCGAAGAAGTCCAAAGCCTCCACCGCGGTGACCAAGCGAGATGAGGCGGCGGCGAAAGCGGCCCGCTTCCGCAAGGCGGTGAAGCAGCCTTAGGCGGTCTCAGCGTAAGTCGTCAATTGCCCTGTCGCATGCTTTTCATCGTTCTCTCTTGTTCAAAAAATTTTCTTGACCCTATCCCGCTTGCTTGGACAGGGCGCCGCTTTCCCTTGAGCGGGGTCCGGGCGGCTCCGTAGTGGGGCCGGCTGGAGGGTCTTCGAGCTCCCGCCGCATGGACCCCCGCACCGACCTCAGGGAGGCCACGGAGCGGAACGCCCATGAGGCGCGGGAGGAGCGCGAGGCGGCGGAAAGAGCGGCCGCCCAGGCGGCGAAGGAGCAGGCTGACGCGGCAGCCAAGGCCCAGGTGGAGGCGGCGACCGCGGAGACGGAGGCGGAGGGCTCACGCAAGCAGCCTCCGCTGCTCGCCATTCCCCTCCGAGCCGTGGCCCCTGACACCCCATTGCCCTTGGCGGAGGAAATCGTCCAAGACCCGCCGCTGATGGAGAGGGGGGAGGACCCCGTGGCCTTCGCGAGGAGAGCGCCGCCAGCAGCGCCAACCGGAGCGGGCCAAGGCGGCCAATCGTCAGCGGCGCCAGAGGAGCCGGCCGGGGGTGAGCCGGAGGACAGAGCCGGCCTCGAGGTGCAGCCGGTGACGCGCCGGCGCGCAGGGGGAGGCGCCGCTCCGCCGGAGTCGCGCCGAGTCATGGGCGCCGGTCAGTCGGCGGAGGCTCTGGAGACGGCCAGCACCGCCACGTCCGAGTGGACTCCCAGCGGGGGGACTGGCGAGCTGAATGTGGCGGCTCAAGAGGTCCGGAGCCGGCTTCAAGCTCAGGCCGCCTGCTGCAGCAGTACACTCAGGAGTTCCTGTCGACGCGGGCCGCCATCCGGGTGAGTCTTCCATTCTTGGCCGCTTTGATCTCTTGATTTCTTCCGTGGGGGCGCGTCAGCGCACCCACTGGGTGTAGTCCCCGAGATTTGAGCCGACTGCTGCGCAGTCGGGTCGGATCTTTCTTGACGACTACCTTATTTTTGCTTCCTGTCTGAACTTCCAGGAATATCACAACTCCCGTGCTGCCGCCTTCAACTCCCAGGCTTGGGAGTTGAGCTGGAGGACCGACGACCTGGCCGACAGCCGAAGTAAGTACTCGATCTTGTCTGTCTCCTGTGGGGGCGCATCAGCGCACCCACTGGGTGTAGTCCCCGAGATTCGGGCCGACTGCTGAGCAGTCGGGTCGGATCTTCCTTGACGACTTTTTCCTTATTGGTTTTTCTTTTTCTTTGTCTTTAGGGGCCAACGCCGACTTGAGGAAGGAGCTCGGTGAAGCGCAGGCCGCCCTTCATACCAAGGATGCCGAGTATGCTGCTTTGGTCCAGGAGCGTGATCGCCTGGCCAAGAAGCTGGCTGACCAAGAGAAAAGCCACAAGGAGGCCCTGCAGAAAGCGCAGGATAGCGAGGCCGCCCTGAAGGCAGAGTTTGAGACCGAGGCGGCGAGCTGGGCTGAGACCCGGCGAGCACTGGATGAAGGCTTCGGCCGCATCAAGGACTTGATCGACGGTAAGCCGCCTTCCTCGCTCCTCTCCTGCCCCTTGCCGCCTGGTTTTTGGCTTAACTTGTGCTGCTGCTTATTTCTTGTGCAGACTACTTTCCCGGCTACTCCGCCTTCGCCGCCCAAAGCATCGAGGCCCATCGCGAGGCGCGCCGTCAGGCGGGGGCCAACATCGCGCCGGACGCGAACCGGACGCTTGAAGAGCAGCTCTTGGCTGTCCAGGCGCGGCTGCAGCCGGCTCATCGGATGCTTTGCCGGCTCCAACGTGCCGGGGCGCAAGTGTTGGCCACCCTCTGGCCCGGCGAGACGATCCCTTGCACCCAAGCCGGACGGCTGACTAGCTGGAGGTCGCAGTCGGTCGCTTTGAAGCTTGGAAGGCGTCGGCGGCCCGCCTCGGAGCCGGGCAGGCGTTGGAGTTCGTTCGGGCTTGGTACCCAGGGCTGAGCCTGGACCAGCTGCGCACTTGGCGGATGGAGGCCGATGCGGAGCTGGAGGAGGTGAGGCCGGCTATCGCCCAGCGTGCTTCAACGATCGCCGAGTGCACCAACATCAGCGTTTTTGCACCCGAAATCGATGATGACGGTGTTGCCCAGCCGGAGGAGTGGTTCGGGCTGAACCCGGCAGTGGGCGAGGACTCGGCAGAGGAGATCGCCTCCAGCGACGAGGGCGAGGATGACGAAGCAGAGGACGGCAAAGACGTCGAGCCGGCTGGTGGAACAACCGGCCGACCTCAGGCCGACCGTGCCTCCAGCAATGAGGCGCGTGGAAGCGTGCCCTCTGCGGGAGGCGGTGACCAAGCCGAGGTTCGCCAGCCGGCACAACCGTCTCCGCCAACCAACCCGGCTCGTCGGTTGCTCCGCTAGCTTGACCTGCCGTCCTTATTTTTCCTGCTTGTTGTCTTTTGAACAATCTTCATTAAGTTTTCGCAGTTCCACCCACTGGGGGTGTATCCAAACTATGTTGAATGCTGGCCTCTCGGAGGTATTTTATGTAAATATTATTATGTGCATGTTTGGTTTCCATTCGCGTATGCTTTTTATCCTTAGGCTTTTTCCTTTGCCGCCTTCCCTCTTTGGGGAGGCAAGTACTCGAGCTTTCTTGGATTGAAGTGAATTGAATGGAAACCGGCCGGCCGGCTACTCTGGTAGCCGGTCGGCGGTGGGAGAAAAACCGGCTTTTGTTATATTAGTCCGTTAGTCCCTAGCCGTTTTTCGTGTGGGCGTCCGTTCCTGCCTTTAACTCTTGCCAGCCGGACAGCTGGTTCTTCGAAGTGCGAATTTTGGCAAGAGAAGGCTTGGGAGCCGGCACACTACTTGTCTGACTGCGGGTAGGACTTCTAATATAACTCCAGTCGGCCAGTCCCCGAGCCGACTAGTCGAACCTAGTGCCGGATGGAACAAGTAAATGAAATGCCAAAGTCATAAGCATGATACTTTTCATTCATAGATAAGAGATGGCAGTCCCTGAGCCCTCCTCGGGGGGCCTATTGTCTCGTACTTAATACAAAAGTTAGCATGATACATACTGCATTTCAACTGTAAAATCTTCGAAGGAGGTTGGCGTTCCATGGTCATTCCGACTCCTTGCCGGATTCGTCTCTCTTGCGTGCCTTCGGCTTCTGTGCGTCGATCAGGTAGTAGGAGTCGTTGCCTAGAGCTCTGCTGATGACGAAGGGGCCTTCCCAAGGGCCGAGAGCTTGTGCTGGCCGGCTGTTCGCTGGATCAGCCGGAGCACAAGATCGCCCTCTTGGAAAGATCTTAGCCTGACCTTCCGGCTGTGGTAGCGGCGCAAACCCTGCTGGTAGATGGCAGACCGGCTGAGGGCTAACAGCCGGCTTTCTTCCAGCAGGTCGACTCCGTCTTCTCGTGCTTCCTTGGCCTCCGCTTCCGTGTACATGGTTACTCGAGGCGAGTCGAAATCGATGTCAGTTGGGATGACCGCCCCGGCACCATACACAAGGAAGAAAGGGGTGAAGCCGGTTGACTTGTTTGGTGTAGTGCGTAGACTCCAGAGGACAGCCGGCAGCTCATTGAGCCAACAGCCGGCTGAACGCTCCAGAGGTACGACCAGTCAGGGCTTGATGCCGGAGAGAATGAGGCTGTTAGCTCGCTCGACCTGGCCGTTTGACTGCGGGTGGGCGACGGATGCTAAGTCCAGCCGAGTACGTTGGGCTGCGCAGAAACATGCCAAGGCTCCTTTGGCAAAATTCGTGCCATTGTTGGTGATGATGCTGTGTGGCACGCCGTACCGAGTTGTTATGTCTGCGATGAATGTCATAGCAGTCGGCCCATTCAGCTTCTTGATCGGCTTTGCCTCAATCCACTTGGTGAATTTGTCCATGGCGACGAGCAAATGCGTCATGCCGCCGCGCGCCGTCTTGAATGGGCCCACCATGTCCAGTCCCCAAACGGCGAAGGGCCAGGTGAGGGGAATGGTCTTGAGTGCCGAAGCCGGCATGTGTTGCTTGGAGCCGAAAAGTTGGCACCCTTTGCAATATTTGACTAATTCTTTGGCGTCATTCAAAGCAGTCGGCCAGAAGAAACCATGGCGGAAAGCTTTGGCGACGAGTGATCTTGAAGCCGCATGGTGGCCGCATTCTCCTTGGTGAATGTCTCTAAGGATTGCAATGCCTTTCTCTTGCTCGACGCACCGTTGGAGGACTCCAGTGACACTGCGCTTGGCGAGTTCTCTGTTGACGATTGTGTATGCTCCGGCTCGACATTGGACTTGTCTTGCCTCTGTTTCGTCAGTCGGCAGATCTTGGTTTACTAGGAAGTTGAGGATGGACTGAGCCCATGACGGAGCCGCGACTTCTCCTACTGCCAATGTGGTTACTGCCACCAGGGTGGGCGGGCTGGGTGGTGAAATGCTGGAGTCGGCCACCGGCTGTTGTGTTGGTGCAGTCCCTGGGCTGGCTACTGCAGTCCCCGAGCCGGCTACTGCAGTCCCCGAGCCGGGTGTGGCAGTCCTCGAGCTGGTTGCCGAAGTCCCCGGGCCGACTACTGAAGTCCTGGGGTCGCCTGCTTGGTTCTTCGAGCCGGACCCGGCCGCATCGGGGTCAGGCGGCACGAAGATGGAATCGGACTCTGGAGACGGCTTGACGGATGGCTTGAGGAGGCGCTGTAGAGCAACGCCGGTTGGTATTGCTTGCCGAGTGGAGCCTATTCGAGCCAGGGCATCGGCTGGCTCGTTGTCGGCTCGCGGTACGTGAAGGAACTCGCATCCTTCAAAGTATCCGCTGAGTTGTTGAACCAGGAAGCGGTAGCTCGCCATATTTGCGTCCTTGGCGTCCCAGTCACCGGATGATTGCTGAACCACCAAGTTCGAGTCGCCATAACATAGGATCCGGCGAATGCCGAGTTCTTTGGCAAGCCGGAGCCTGTGTATGAGCGCCTCGTACTCGGCCACGTTGTTGGAGGCGGCAAAGTGAATCTGCAGTGTGTATCTGAGCTTGTCGCCCTTGGGAGAGGTAAGGACGACGCCGGCTCCCAAGCCAGTGCGCATCTTGGACCCGTCGAAGTGCATGCGCCAATGGGTGGAGTCGGGAGCCGGCGGCAGGTACTGGGTCTCGGCCCAGTCGACGAGTAAGTCGGCCAGTGCTTGGGACTTGATGGCGGTGCGGGGCTGGTAGAAGATTGTGTAAGGGGCCAGCTCGATGGCCCATTTCGCCACCCGGCCGGATGCATCCCGGCTGCCTATGATCTTGGCCAGCGGGGCGGTGCATACGACCGTGACGGGGTGCTCTTGAAAGTAGGGCTTCAGCTTCTTGGCGGTGAAGTACACGCCGTAACACATCTTCTGGTAGTGCGGGTAGTTCTGCTTTGAAGCGGACAGCACCTCGCTCAAGTAATACACCGGCCTCTGGACCGGCTGGGCTCGGCCTTCTTCTGGGCGTTGGACTATGATGACGGTGCTGACCACCCGGCTGGTTGCGGCAATGTAAAGGAGCATGGGCTCTTTCTCAGTCGGCGCCGCCAGGACGGGCGGCGTGGCCAGCATCTTCTTTAGCTCGTGAAAAGCTTGGTCGGCTTGGTCGTTCCACTCGAAGTGAGTGCTCTTCTTCATGAGGCGGTAGAGGGGGAGAGCTTTCTCTCTGAGCCGGCTGATGAAGCGGTTCAAGGAGGCCAAGCATCCGGTGAACTTTTGGATGTCTTGAAGCTTGGTGGGGATCGCCATTCTCTCGATGGCCTTGATCTTCACCGGGTTGCATTCGATGCCGCGTTCGGAGACCAGGAAGCCTAGGAGCTGGCCGGCTGGCACTCCGAACACGCATTTCTCGGGGTTGAGCTTGATTTGGAACCGGCGTAGGTTCTCAAATGTTTCTTTGAGGTCTTCCAGCAGGGTGCCGCGCTTCTCCGTCTTCACCACAATGTCGTCCACGTATACATGAGCGTTTCTGCCGAGTTGCTTGAGGAGGCACTTCTGCATGCAACGCTGAAAAGTAGCACCGGCATTTCTCAAGCCGAATGTCATAGTCAGGTAGCAGAAGGCTCCAAATGGCGTGATGAAGGCGGTCTTCAGGCGGTCGTCCGGATCTAGCTTTATCTGGTGATATCCTGAGTAAGCATCCAAGAAACTCAACAGCTCGCATCCGGCTGTGGAGTCTATCACTTGGTCAATCCTTGGCAGGGCAAAGGGATCTTTGGGGTAGGCCTTGTTGAGGCTTGTGTAGTCTATACACATGCGCCACTTGTTGTTCTTCTTTAGCACGAGGACTGGGTTGGCGAGCCATTCTGGAAAGAAAACTTCCATAATGAAGCCGGCTGCTAGAAGCCGGGCTATCTCCTCCCCTACAATCCTGCGTTTCTCCTCCGACAGTCGGCGAAGGGGTTGTTTGACTGGCTTTGCGTCTTCTCGGACGTGTAGTTTGTGCTCGGCGAATTTCCTCGGAACACCCGGCATGTCCTTGGGGGACCATGCAACGATGTCCCGATTCTCACGGAGGAAATCCGCGAGCTCGCCTTCCTATTTGCTGTTCAGGTTTGCCCCGATGACGGCAAACCTCTCTGGGTGCTCGGGGTCAAGAGGTATCTTCTTCGTCTCCTTGGCCGGCCGGAAAGATCCTTGAGCATCATGCTCCTTGGGGTCGGGGGACACGGCCGACTGCTTGCCGGCTATGGCCATGACTCGGTCCAACATCTTCTTTTCTTCGGCGATCACAAGGGACTCGGCCAGCCGGCTGCTGGCTGCCGCGCACTCAGAGGACTTCTTGTAATCGCCGGCTATGGTGATGACGCCTTTGGTGCTTGGTATCTTCATCTTGAGGTATGCATAGTGGGGAACTGCCATGAATTTGGCCAAGGCAGGTCAGCCAAGCAATGCATGGTAAGGGCTCTCCAGGTCCACCACTTCAAACCAGATCGCTTCCCACCGGAAATGCTCCTTGTCCCCAAAAAGTACATCAATCTTGATCTTGCCAATGGGGGCGCAGGACAGGCCGGGTACGATGCCATGAAACACTGTCCGAGTGTCACGGTACAGGATGTTGATGCTGCTCCCGCCGTCTATCAACACACGGGAGAAGCGGGCGGCGCGCCTGTCCGTCGCGAGGGTGGCTTCCAGGACCAAGGCATAAGAGCCGGGAGACGGCATCACCTCTAGATGGTCGGCCCGGCTCCAGCTGATGGGCTTTTCTGACCAATGCATGTGTCCGGCGGGGTTGGCAGCGACCATGCTGACTTCCTGGTGCTCTCGGCGTTTGCTGCGCCGGTCTTCGGGCTGGCTTGTAAAGACGATGTAGGTTGCTTGCTCGTCGGGGAATTCGTCGTGCACGGCTCCGACTGCGGGCCGAGCGGCCGGAGGCAGCGGGGCCGGAGGCGGCACGAGCCCCTCGCCTTTAGAGATTCGGGTGAGCCAATGGCACTTCCGGGTTGTGTGGTTGGACGGTTTCGCGCCGCTGTGGAACTTGCACGGGGCGTCGAGAGTTTGCTCGTCGGAGAAGGCCGGCTGCCATGCCGGCCTGCCGCCCTTGGGCTTCTTGGGCGCGGGTCGCCCTTCAGGCGGCGCGTCTTCAACTGTGGCCACCTGCCGACTGGCGGGAGGCGGCGCAGGGCCCTTGCGCTTGTGGTCGTTCGGGTGTGGGCGTCGGCCGGAATCCCCAGCCGGCGTCCTGGGCGCCGGGTTGAGTACTTTTCCGGACGCGTCTACCCGAAGCTCGGTCTTCATCAAGGAGTCAGCGGTGGCGTACTTGTTGGCTATGTCCAGAAGCTCGTCGAGGGTACTCGGCTCGTCGCAGAGGAGCTTGTGCTTGAGGAGGGTGCCTTCTCGGCATCCGGCTGTGAAGTATTCTATGGCTTGCACCTTGTGCACCCCTTCGCAAGAGTTGCGGAGCTCGGCCCAACGCATGAGGTAGTCGCGAGTGGACTCGGCGGGGCCCTGTATGCACAGGGAGAGCTGTCTGGGCTTGGGAGCCCGCTTGTAGGTGCTGGTGAAGTTGCGGATGAAAGCTTCGGTGAAATCTAGCCAGCTGTTGATGCTGCGCGGTTTGAGGCTGTTGAGCCAAGTCCGCGCCGTGCCTTGCAGCATGAGGGGCACATACTTCACGGCAATGCTCCGGTTGCCGGTTGCTATGCTAACCGCCGTGGAGTAGTCGATCAACCAATCTTTCGGCTTCACGGAGCCGTTATACTTGGGCGTGTCTCTTGGGAGTGAGAACCCTTTGGGGAAGAGCTCATCGGGGATGCGGGGGCCGAAGCAAGGCGGACTGACATCGTCTTCTTCTTCCAGCGCCAGGGATCGCGCCAGGCGGTCGATCCGATGACGGGCGTCGTTCTCGCCGACTCCTTCGCGGCGACCTAGTCGGCCGCTGAGAGTCGGGTGCACCACTGGCGGCGGGGTGGGATATCTCTCTCCACGGGGTCGAGGCGGAGGCGGGTTGCCCCGCCATTCCATGGCTTGGGGATGGCCGTCCTCGTCTCGCTCGATGGAGGTTCGAGTTTGGCTTCGGCTGGCAGCCGGCTCTTTCTCGCGCCGCGCGCGGTCTCTGCCCGCAGTCGGCGTCCGGGACGTCGCGCTGTGATCTCGGCACGGGGGAGGGCTTTCCGTGCGGGCATTGGCTTCGTGCCGCTGTGTGGCTGCATCGATCAGCTGCTGGATGCGTCGGGCCATGTGGGGAAGTTCTTCGGCCCCCAGTCCGTCCAGCTCGTCTACGGCCGCTTGGGCGGCGCGCAGGTTCTCAAGCGGAGTGGCGTAGACTGGGCGGTCGACTCCCAGCGTGTTGGCGATGACGGCGCCGCGTTGCTTGACAAGGCCGTTCCGGCTTGGCCCGCCCGGGGCCGGCGTGCCGAAGGCGGGGCGGTCAGCTTCGCGCTGGTAGGCCTCAGTGAGGCGTCTTACGGAAGCCAGCCTCCGGCCCTCTACGAGGAGGGCGAGGCGGCGTGCCTCCAGTGCTTCGTCATCGGCATTAGCCGGGAGGGGGGAGGACAAGTTGTGGGCCGCCGCGTGCGGGGTGTCGTGGGCGCTCTCGTCAGCAGCGCCGTCGTGGCCGATGACCATCACCTCGGTGGTGACAGCGTCGCGGCCGCCGGCACGGGGAAGCGGGTCGTTGTAGATCGCGACGTTGGTGGGGAAGGTGTCGAACGAGGCCGTGTCGGAGTCGACAGGCATCGGATCGGTGGAGCCAACCGACTCTAGATCCACAGCGGGCACGCTGGAGACATGGAGCTGGCCGAGAAGGTTGGCGAGGTGGTCGGTGCCCGCATCGGAGGTGAGCTCGTCGGAGATGAGGGTTTCGTCGAGGAGATTGGCGAGGCTGCTCGCCGCGCAGACGCTGGTGGCGCCTTGTAGCGCGTTGTGGCAAGCGCCATCGGGCGTGCCGAGCTGGCTACGCTCGCTGGGGAGGAAGAGGGTTCCCGTCCAGAACAGGTCTCCGGACGACGGTGCACCTGGCCCCACGGTGGGCGCCAAATGTCGGGTGGTTGGTGCGACATATGACAACGGGTGGCTTATCATTATGGGAGCCAGTAAGACATCGCCGGTGCCTGGAAACGGGATGAGGCGAAGACATGCACGCCGGCTAATCTTACCCATCTTCGGGGCTCTCCGTGGAGATAACACCCCTACTGCTGCTCTGCAGGGTCTCCGCATGATCACTAGATGGACAAGTAGCTACACAACGCTCCTTGAGCTGTTCGGTGGGAGGAGAAAGAAGGGCACGGCTAGCTTGCTTCTTCTCCTTGTATGGTGTCTAAGACTAGCTGGGGGTCCAACCCTTTGCATGGGTGCCCCGGGGGGTTTATATAGGCCTACCCCCCGGGGGTACAATGGTAATCCGACTGGGCGCGGGGCCCAGCCGTCTGTGACTGCGCTCGCCGGCTTCTGCGCCGGTTGCTGGGGCCCGCCGACTGGTGGGCCCCACCGGCTGCCGGCCCCTTGGTCGACAGGCAGGCCCCACTGTCCAGGGCCTGGTCGGCGGCTGGTTACTGTTGCTCTATCTTGGTGATGTGGGCTTCGTCGTGGTAGGCACGGCTATAGTGCCGCCGCCCGTCGGGCGACCGCTGTAGCCTCACCGCGTCTTATCTCCTTAATGGGGCGTCTCCTTCGAGGGAGGCGGCAAGCCGGCTGCGGGGAGCCGGCTCTGTCTTGGGCCGACTGGGGGAGGCGTGGCCGCCTTCGGGTGTCTCTCTGCCCGAAGGGGCCCACCATCTGTGGGCCGCGCTGGCGGCCCGTCGTGGGTGACGCCAGGGTCAGCATGGCAACAGTGCCACGCCGGACGGGTCATGCCCACTCCGTATGGCGCACTGTTCCAGGCATGCTCTGGGATTCGGGGGTGGCAGGCTCCACTGTTGCCACGCCCCATCACATTGCCGCTAGGTGGATGCAAACTTTGAGGGTATGGTCTCGACCGCTTTATGGGAGCCGGCTTCTTGGAGTCGGCCTTCTCTCGGTCGGCTTCTCGAAGTCGGCCCTCCCATGGCTTTCTTCATGAGGGCTAAAGTCGGGCCACCTTCCGAAAGCCGACCTGGGTGACAGCCAGCAAGGGGAAGGCGGCCCCATGTCTTGGATTCTTAAGAGCCGGACGGGCTCGTAATTTTTTTAGAAGGGCCAGGGGAAGCCGGCTAGGCTACCCATGGCTATTTACTCCGACATAGGTACAGGGTGGGCCCAGCAGCCAAGGCGTGTGGGGAGGTAGCAGCCAGGGGCGCGGCAGCGGTTAGAGCCAGAGGCGCAGTGGGGAGGTGTGCACGCGGGCGAGGTGTGCTATCGGCCGCGGCGATAGCAGGCAGCGATGGGCAGTGATGCGGATGGAGCGGACGGGGCGCGTCGGCAAGCAGGGGGAGCACGGTGAGCGTGTCCACGGTGTTAGAATAAATCAGAGGCATACCGTTGATCATCTGGGTACCAAGAAATCACACGAGCACGACACCGAGATTTGTTAGCGAGGTTCACCGATATGGATACATCCCCGGGGCTTGACTATGGGCGCTCCTCCCCATGACACCGATACAATACCGCACCCGGTCGCCTTGGACACCGGCACAAGCCGCCGGCTTCCCCTGCGTTCCGGTGCTATTATGTTGGCATAGGTTACATCATGTGTCTACCCTCGCTATATAAGAGAGGCCTAGGATACAAGTGTCCTACTAGGACACAACTCCATATCCTATCTAAACACAATACTACTCAGCGTCCAACTGTAACCTACCTTGTACACTATATTCGACACAACTCCAACAAGCTCCACCTTGGCGAATATTCTCCACCACCTTGAATTCGTCAATGCGTCAATTTCCATGTACATTGGACTTCAGCTTATGCCATGAGTACCGCTGCTACTCTAAAGACTCCATATGACTCCTCCTGCAACTTGTAGTCCCTCCTTTTCTTGACCACAGTCAACACTCGAGCAAAATTAAGTTCTTTGTTACTCTAGTTTGTGCTCCCAACTTCCAGAGTATCCGTCCAACGTAATCACACACTGATCACTGACCTGCATGAAAATGAACACCTCACATATTGGGTGTCACACATAAGAGTTACCTGAACTCAACATCACCGCTCCTTTCTTGACCGTCCATCTGAAACTTGAAAGAATTTCACTGTTGCTTGTAGTCATCCCGAGTCAAATTCGTAGTTGTCTCACCACATGTATGACCACCAGAGCCTTGGCTCATCTCCATGTCCCGTGCATACCGCATGCCTCGCTGCTATTACCGCGTTGGGCCTCCACTGTCCCGGTCGATTCTCAAGGGTCACGAAACCATACCACTCAACCCCATTGCAGAGTACCACCGATCATCACCGACCGATGACAAGTTTCACGCTTCCATCAGACCACTGGGCTCCAGTCCGAATTACGTGTCCCTCGCTTTTCCCCGCTAAATAGGCTTCGACTCTCTGTGCACTTATGCCGTAGACCCTCAATCAGCACCAAGTGAAGTCCTCCAGACTCCAGCTCCACCTTCAACATGACTCCATGGTAGATGATCAGTCCACCCCTATGCTCGTCGACTTCAAGCTCACATGCGTACGCCATCTTGAATCAACCCCGCGCCATAGTCTTGTCGAAGCCACATAAGCCCTCGGGGCCCGCGCCATGTGTTTTCATGCCCAGAAGTCAGTCACCATCAGCATCACACTCCTATGTTGTCGTCGCCGATCCCACCATCGTCTTCTGTACCAACCGACTTGCGTTGATCCCATCAGACTGTCTAGTTCGACCAAGCCGAACTTGTCCGGCCGCATGGCATGCTCCAGACTCCACTGAGCCTCGTAGGCACATCATCTGTCTTGATTTCCCTTCGACCGTCATGCCGAACTAACACCGTCGCGGACCATCTTCATACAGGTATATGTACAAAGCCAAGAACTCCAAAGGAAAAAGCACATAAGCCTTCTTGTGTGCATACAACAGCAGCTACACCACACACGACTTTCCAAGCCTTTTCGCTTATTCTTGAGCAAACATACTTGATCAATCCAATGTGATAACCATGAAGTCAATGCCCCCATGACAAGACGACACCGAGCAATTCCCTTCACCGCAAAGAATGATGTCCTCTCTTTTTTGACCAAACAAATCTCCGGTCCAGATTGCTCTTGTCATACGCGACCTGATCTAGCACGCTATGTGCACGCGCCTTGGGCTTCCACAGCCAGCGCTCATCGATCAATCCGACCGACTGATGACCCACAAGTATAGGGGATCTATCATAGTCCTTTCGATAAGTAAGAGTGTCGAACCCAATGAGGAGCAGAAGGAAATGATAAGCGGTTTCCAGCAAGGTATTCTCTGCAAGTACTGAAATAAGTGGTAACAGATAGTTTTGTGATAGGATAATTTGTAACGAGCAACAAGTAACAAAAGTAAATAAAGTGCAGCAAGGTGGCCCAATCCTTTGTGTAGCAAAGGACAAGCCTATATAAACTCTTATATAGAGAAAAGCGCTCCCGAGGACACATGGGAATATCGTCAAGCTAGTTTTCATCATGTTCATATGATTCGTGTTCGGTACTTTGATATTTTGGTATGTGGGTGGACCGGTGCTTGGGTGCTATCCTTTCTTGGACAAGCATCCCACTTGTGATTAACCTCTATTGCAAGCATCCACAACTACAACAAAAGTATTAAGGTAAACCTAACCATAGCATGAAACATATGGATCCAAATCAGCCCCTTACGAAGCAATGCATAAACTAGGGTTTAAGCTTCTGTCACTCTAGCAACCCATCATCTACTTATTACTTCCAAATGCCTTACTCTAGGCCCCAATAATGGTGAAGTGTTATGTAGTCGACGTTCACATAACACCACTAGAGGAGAGACAACATACATCTCATCAAAATATCGAACGAATACCAAATTCACATGACTACTAATAGCAAGACTTCTCCCATGTCCTCAGGAACAAACGTAACTACTCACAAAGCATATTCATGTTCATAATCAGAGGGGTATTAATATGCATATAGGATCTGAACATATGATCTTCCACCAATTCAACCAACTAGCATCAACTACAAGGAGTAATTAACACTACTAGCAACCCACAGGTACCAATCCCTGACTTTGAGACAAGAATTGGATACAAGAGATGAACTAGGGTTTTGAGAGGAGATGGTGCTGGTGAAGATGTTGATGGAGATTGCCCTCTCCCGATGAGAGGAGCGTTGGTGATGACGATGGCGATGATTTCCCCCTCCCGGAGGGAAGTTTCCCCGGCAGAACAGCTCCGCTAGAGCCCTAGATTGGTTCCGCCAAGGTTCCGCCTCGTGGCGGCGGAGTTTCGTCCAAGAAGATGGCTTATCATTTTTCCCATCGAAAGACTTCAAATAGCAGAAGATTGTCATCGGAGGGCCACCAGGGGGCCCACAAGGTAGGGGGGCATGCCCAGGGGGTAGGGCGCGCCCCCCACCCTTGTGGGCAGGGTGTGGCCCCCCTGGTGAACTTCTTGCGCTCAATATTTATTACATATTCTGAGATTGACTTCCGTGAAGTTTCAGGACTTTTGGAGTTGTGCAGAATAGGTCTCTAATATTTGCTCCTTTTGCAGCCCAGAATCCCAGCTGCCGACATTCTCCACCTTTATGTAAACCTTGTAAAATAAGAGAGAACAGGCATAAGTATTGTGACATAATGTGTAATAACAACCCATAATGCAATAAATATTGATATAAAAGCATGATGCAAAATGGACGTATCAACTCCCCCAAGCTTAGACCTCACTTGTCCTCAAGCGAAAGCCAAAATTGAAAAATATGTCCACATGTTTAGAGATAGAGGTGTCGATAAAAATAAAATACGGACATGAGGGCATCATGATCATTCTTAGAACAACAACTTATGTAATTCTTGTCATATGATTTCTTATGCTAGAGTAATAATTCAATCACAATTTCAAGTAGGAATCATAAACTTCATTGACAACTAACAAACTATAATCTCAGTCATTGGAGCAATTGCAATTTATCATGACATAGGAAAGATTCAATATATAAGAGCTTTTCAGCAAGTCCACATACTCAACTATCATATAGTCTTTCACAATTGCTGACACTCACGCAATAGTTATGGGTATGGAGTTTTAATCGGACACAAAGAAATATAGGGGCTTATAGTTTTGCCTTCCAACGTTTTACCTCAAGGGTAATGTCAACAATAATAGTTCATGAAAACATACATCCAATTAGCCATATATACCAGGATCTTTCCAACATGTTGTGCTTGCCAAAAGACAAAATGTAAAAAGGAAGGGTGAAGATCACCATGACTCTTATGCAAGGTAGGAGATAAAAGTAAAAGATAGGCCCTTCGCAGAGGGAAGCAGAGGTTGTCATGCGCTTTTATGGTTGGATGCACCAAATCTTAATGCGAAAGGACGTCACTTTATATTGCCACTTGTGATATGGACCTTTATTATGCAGTCTGTTGCTTTTATTTCTTCCATATCACACGATCGTATAAAGTTTATTTTCTCCCACACTAATAAGTCATACATATTTAAAGAGCAATTTTTATTGCTTTGCACCGATGACAACTTACTTGGAGGATCTTACTCAATCCATAGGTAGGTATGGTGGACTCTCATGGCAAAACTGGTTTAATGGTATTTGGAAGCACAAGTAGTATCTCTACTTGGTGCGATGAATTTGGCTAGCATGAGAGGGAAAGGCAAGCTCAACCATGTTGGATGATCCATGACAATATAATTTATCTCAGATGTAAGAAAACATAACCCATTACGTTGTCTTCCTTGTCCAATGTCAACTCTTTAGCATGTCATATTTTAATGAGTGATCACAATCATAAAAGATGTCCAAGATAGTATGTCTATATGTGAAGACCTCTCTTTCTTTATTACTTCCTATTAATTGCAATGATGACCAAAACTATGTTTGTCAACTCTCAACAACTTTTGTTCATCATACTTTTTTCTAGGTGAGCTCATTACTCTCCATAAAGATCCATATGATCTCTTTTGTTTCTTTTTATTTCTTTCTCTTTTCTTTTATTCACTTAGGATCATGGGAAAATAATCAAGCCCTTGACTCAACACTAATCTTTATTATATATAGCTCATGGACTCGATTACATAGAAGGATCATAAAGCAAAACTCACAACTAGATCATGCTAAGAACTTTTATTCTACTAGATCAAGATATTACCAAAAGGATCAAACTAAGAAAAACGGTAAAGATAAAAATGATGGTGATACGATACCGGGGCACTCCCCCAAGCTTGGCAGTTGCCAAGCGAAGTGCCCATACCCATGTGATTATGTCTCCTTTGTTGGTGAAGAAGGTGGAGTTGTTGATGATGGATAGTCGCACATCGAGCGTAGGAGGTCTTCTAACTTGCGGATAATGCCCTTGAGTGCGATGATATGCTCCTTCAACAAAATACTTTCACGTGTGAGATACTTATTTTGTATACGAGCTAACTCAATCATCTTGAAAGCTTTGATCTCCGTTGGGGTAAGAAGATTGTGATCAAGTTGAAGGGTGTCTTCTGTTGCCGGAACTTGGTCCTCCATGGCCTTCTTGATCCATTCATCCTTGTTGATCTCCATGGGTTCTTATCTCTTCAGCTCTATCTCCATTAGCCAATCATCGTTGCCCTCATGGTTGGAGGAGGAGGGAGACGACATAGTGCCTGGCCTTGACAACCCTGACAGGAAACAGCTCAAAACAAAGACAGAAGATTTTTGCGTGATACGGGAGTCAAAACCCCCGAGATATTATATAATGAATTTTTACCAACCAAAATATGTGTCGTGTAAGAAAACGGAGTCGGGAGAGCGCACGAGGTACCCACGAGGTAGGGGGGCGCGCCCAGTAGGGTAGGGCGCGCCCTCCGCCCTCGTGGAGGCCTCGTGTCCTTCCCGGACTGCTACTTATTTTTCTATTTTTCTAAATATTCCAAAACGGAGAAATATTGCCTTAAAAACTGTTTTGGAGTCGGTTTACTTACCGTACCACATACCTATTCCTTTTTGGAGTCTGAAACATTCCGGAAAGTGTCCCTTTTGTATTCCTCTGGGGTTACGGTTTCAATAACATTGGTTTCAACATTTATGGGATTACCTGAGATATAATATTTGATTCTTTGACCGTTCACCACCTTTGGATTTGTACCTTCGAAGTTGTTGATTTTTATGGCACCAGAACGATAGACCTCCTCGATAACGTAAGGACCTTCCCATTTAGAGAGAAGTTTTCCTGCAAAAAATCTTAAACGACAGTTGTATAGCAATACATAATCACCTACATTAAACTCACGCTTTTGTATTCTTTTGTCATGCCATCTTTTAACTTTTTCTTTAAACAACTCGGCATTTTTGTAGGCTTGGGTTCTCCATTCATCGAGTGAGCTAATATCAAATAACCTCTTCTCGCCGGCAAGTTTAAAATCATAGTTGAGCTCTTTAATAGCCCAATAAGCCTTATGTTCTAGTTCGAGAGGTAAGTGACATGCTTTTCCATAAACCATTTTATACGGAGACATACCCATAGGATTTTTATATGCAGTTCTATAGGCCCATAATGCATCATCAAGTTTCTTGGACCAATTCTTTCTAGATCTATTAACAGTCTTTTGCAAAATTAATTTCAGTTCTCTATTACTCAATTCTACTTGACCACTAGACTGCGGGTGATAAGGAGATGCAACTCTATGATTAACGTCATATTTAGCAAGCATTTTGCGGAAAGCACCATGAATAAAATGTGAACCACCATCAGTCATTAAATATATAGGGACTCCAAATCTTGGAAAAGTAACTTCTTTAAGCATCTTAATAGAGGTGTTATGATCAGCACTACTAGTTGGAATAGCTTCTACCCACTTAGTAACGTAATCAACATCAACTAAAATATGTGTATATCCATTAGAGGAAGGAAATGGTCCCATATAATCAAAGCCCCAAACATCAAATGATTCAATAACGAGTGAATAGTTCATAGGAATTTCTTGACGTCTACTAATCTTACCAATTCTTTGACGTTCATCACATGATAAGACAAACTTACGGACATCTTTGAAGAGAGTAGGCCAATAAAAACCAGATTGCAATACCTTATGTGCAGTTCTATCTCCAGCATAGTGTCCTCCATAAGCTTCGGAGTGACACTTGCGTAGGATCTGTTCCTGTTCATGCTCAGGTACACAACGTCTAATAACACCATCTACTCCTTCTTTATAAAGATGTGGGTCATCCCAAAAGTAATGCCTTAAATCATAGAAGAACCTTTTCTTTTGCTGGTATGTGAAACTAGGTGGTATGAATTTGGCAACAATGTAATTAGCATAATCAGTATACCATGGAGCAGTATGAGAAGCATTTATGACATTTAATTGCTTATCAGGAAAGCTATCATCAATAGGTAGTGGGTCATCAAGCACATTTTCCAACCTAGACAAGTTGTCTGCAACGGGGTTCTCAGCTCCCTTTCTATCAACAATATGTAAATCAAATTCTTGCAGCAAGAGAACCCATCTAATAAGTCTAGGTTTAGCATCTTTCTTTTCCATAAGATATTTAATAGTAGCATGATCAGTGTGAATAGTTACTTTAGAATCAATAATATAAGGTCTGAACATATCACAAGCAAATACAACTGCTAAGAATTATTTTTCAGTAGTAGCATAATTTCTTTGAGCATTGTCTAGGGTTTTACTAGCATATTGAATAACATTTAATTTCTTATCAACTCTTTTCCCTAGAACAACACCTACAACATAATCACTAGCATCACACATAATTTCAAAGGGTAAATTCCAATCAGGTGGCTGAACAATAGGTGCAGAGATCAATGATTTCTTAAGTATTTCAAATGCTTCTACACAATCATCATCAAAGAGAAATGGTATATATTTTTGTAATAAATTAGTCAGAGGCCAAGAAATTTTTGAGAAGTCCTTAATGAACCTCCTATAAAATCCGGCGTGACCAAGGAAACTTCTTATACCTTTGATGTCCTTGGGACATGGCATCTTTTCAATAGCATCAACCTTGGCTTTATCAACCTCAATACCTCTTTCAGAAACTTTATGCCCCAAGACAATACCTTCATTAACCATAAAGTGGCACTTTTCCCAATTCAAGACAAGATTAGTTTCTTCACATCTCTGCAAAACTCGATCAAGGTTGCTCAAGCAATCATCAAAAGAAGATCCATAGATGGAGAAATCGTCCATGAAAACCTCACAAATCTTTTCACAAAAGTCAGAGAATATAGCCGTCATGCATCTTTAAAAGGTAGCAGGTGCATTACATAAACCAAAAGGCATACGTCTATAAGCAAAAGTACCAAAAGGACAAGTAAAAGTAGTCTTTTATTGATCCTTGGCTGACACAGGTATTTGAGAGAAACCAGAATAAGCATCTAGAAAGCAAAAATGTGTTTGTTTGGATAATCTTTCTAGCATTTGATCGATAGAAGGTAAGGGGTAATGATCCTTTTTAGTGGCCTTATTTAATTTGTGGAAATTAATTACCATCTTGTAACCTGTAATAATTCTTTGAGGAATCAATTCATCTTTATCATTAGGAACAACAGTAATACCTCCCTTCTTAGGGACACAATGGACATGACTTACCCACTGACTATCAGCAACGGGATAGATTATACCTGCCTCAAGGAGCTTTAGTATTTCTTTTCTTACCACTTCTTTCATTTTAGGATTCAGCCGTCGTTGATGATCACGAACTGGTTTAGCATCTTCTTCCAAATTTATTTTATGTTGACATAGAGTGGGACTAATGCCCTTAAGATCATCAAGAGTATACCCAATAGCAGAACGATGCTTCTTCAGAGTTTTCAATAATCTCTCTTCCTCATGCTCTAAAAGGTTAGCACTAATAATAACAGGATATATCTTTTTCTCATCAAGATAAGCATATTTAAGAGTATCAGGCAACGGTTTAAGCTCAAACACGGGATCACCCTTGGGTGGAGGAGGATCCCCTAGGATTTCAACAGGCAAATTGTGTTTCAAAATATGTTCCTGTTTAAAGAATACTTCATCTATTTCCCTTCTTTCATTCATAAACATATCATTTTCATGGTCTAGCAAATCTTGTTCGATAGGATCACTAGGAGGTACGGCAATAGAAGCAAGACCAATAATTTCATCCTTACTAGGTAATTCTTCTTCACGGTGTTGTCTACTAAATTTAGAGAAATTAAATTCATGAGACATATCATCTAAACCAATAGTAATAATATCCTTTTTGCAATCTATCTTAGCATTAACAATGTTCAAGAAGGGTCTACCAAATATAATGGGACAAAAGCTATCTTGTGGGGAACCAAGAACAAGAAAATCAGCAGGATATTTAGTTTTCCCACACAAGACTTCAACATCTCTAACAATTCCCATTGGTGAAATAGTATCTCTATTGGCAAGTTTAATTGTGACATCAATATCTTCTAACTCAACAGGTGCAATATCATGCATACTTTATCTATATAGGACAATAGGTATTGCACTAGCACTGGCACCCATATCACATAAACCATGATAACAATGATCTCATATTTTAACAGAAATAACAGGCATGCCTACCACAGGTCTAGGTTTATCTTTAGCACAAGGTTTAGCAATTCCAGCAGTTTCATCATAGAAATAAATAACATGCCCATCAATATTATCAGACAAGAGATCTTTAACAATAGTAATATTAGGTTCAACTTTAATTTGCTCAGGAGGTGTATAAGTTTTAATATTGCTTTTACGAACCACAGTTGAAGCTTTAGCATGATCCTTTATCCTAACAGGGAAAGGTGGTTTCTCAACATAAGAAGTAGGAACGACATGATCATTATAAGTGACAATCTTTTCTTCAACTTTAATAGGTGCAGCTACTTTTACTTCTATGGGAGGATGATATTTAAACCACTTCTCCTTGGGGAGATCAACATAAGTAGCAAAAGATTCACAGAAAGAAGCTACTATCTGAGAGTCAAGTCCATCTTTAGTGCCAAATTTACAGAAAACATCGGTATCCATAAAAGATTTAACACAATCAAACTTAGGTGTCATACCTGACTCCTTACCTTCGTCGAGGTCCCAATCTTCAGAGTTGCGTTTAATTCTTTCCAATAAATCCTATTTGAATTCAATAGTCTTCATCATAAAAGAGCCATCACAAGAAGTATCGAGCATGGTGCGATTGTTATCAGAAAGCCGAGCATATAAATTTTGAATAATCATCTCTCTTGAGAGATCATGATTGGAGCATGAATATAACATTGATTTAAGCCTCCCCAAGCTTGAGCGATGTTTTCTCCTTCGCGAAGCCAAAAATTATATATGGAATTGCGATCACGATGAACAAGATGCATAGGATAAAACTTTTGATGAAATTCCAATTTCAATCATTTGTAGTTCCATGACCCCGTATCATCACATAGCCTATACCATGTCAATGCATCTTCCCTCAAAGATAAAGGGAATACCTTATTCTTAACAACATCTCCGGGTACACCTGCAAGCTTAAATAATCCACAAACTTCATCAACATATATTAGGTCCTCATCAGGATGCATTGTTCCATCTCCTGCAAAAGGATTAGCTAGCAGTTTTTCTAACATACCCGAAGGAAATTCAAAGCAGACATTTTCATTTTCAGTAGGTTCAGTAGGTTGAGGAGCAACTCTTTGCTCTACTGGACGGGGTGAAGATACCCCGAACAAGCCCCTCAGAGAATTACTTTCCACAGTAACAAGTGACAGTAAATTTCAGCACACTATATAAAATTTTCCTTACCAAATTCCACCTACCAAAGGCGCTTCACTCCCCGGAAACGGCGCCAGAAAAGAGTCTTGATGACCCACAAGTATAGGGGATCTATCGTAGTCCTTTCGATAAGTAAGAGTGTCGAATCCAACGAGGAGCAGAAGGAAATGATAAGCGGTTTCCAGCAAGGTATTCTCTGCAAGTACTGAAATAAGTGGTAACAGATAGTTTTGTGATAGGATAATTTGTAACGAGCAACAAGTAACAAAAGTAAATAAAGTGCAGCAAGGTGGCCCAATCCTTTTTGTAGCAAAGGACAAGCCTGGACAAACTCTTATATAGAGAAAAGTGCTCCCGAGGACACATGGGAATATCGTCAAGCTAGTTTTCATCACGTTCATATGATTCGCGTTCGGTACTTTGATAATTTGGTATGTGGGTGGACCGGTGCTTGGGTGTTGTCCTTACTTGGACAAGCATCCCACTTATGATTAACCTCTATTGCAAGCATCCGCAACTACAACAAAAGTATTAAGGTAAACCTAACCATAGCATGAAACATATGGATCCAAATCAGCCCCTTACGAAGCAACACATAAACTAGGGTTTAAGCTTCTGTCACTCTAGCAACCCATCATCTACTTATTACTTCCCAATGCCTTCCTCTAGGCCCAAATAATGGTGAAGTGTTATGTAGTCGACGTTCACATAACACCACTAGAGGAGAGACAACATACATCTCATCAAAATACCGAATGAATACCAAATTCACATGACTACTAATAGCAAGACTTCTCCCATGTCCTCAGGAACAAACATAACTACTCACAAAGCATATTCATGTTCATAATCAGAGGGGTATTAATATGCATATAGGATCTGAACATATGATCTTCCACCAATTACACCAACTAGCATCAACTACAAGGAGTAATTAACACTACTAGCAACCCACAGGTACCAATCCCAGACTTGGAGACAAGAATTGGATACAAGAGATGAACTAGGGTTTTGAGAGGAGATGGTGCTGGTGAAGATGTTGATGGAGATTGCCCTCTACCGATGAGAGGAGCGTTGGTGATGACGATGGCGATGATTTCCCCCTCCCAGAGGGAAGTTTCCCTGGCAGAACAGCTCCGCCAGAGCCCTAGATTGGTTCCGCCAAGGTTCCGCCTCGTGGCGGCGGTGTTTCGTCTGAGAAGATGGCTTATCATTTTTTACCATCGAAAGACTTCATATAGCAGAATATGGTCATTGGAGGGCCACCAGGGGGCCCACGAGGTAGGGGGGTACGCCCAGGGGGGTAGGGCGCGCCCCCACCCTCGTGAGCAGGGTGTGGCCCCCCTGGTGAACTTCTTGCGCTCAATATTTATTATATATTCTGAGATTGACTTCCGTGAAGTTTCAGGACTTTTGGAGTTGTGCAGAATAGGTCTCTAATATTTGCTCCTTTTGCAGCCCAGAATCCTAGCTGCCGACGTTCTCCATCTTTATGTAAACCTTGTAAAATAAGAGAGAACAGGCATAAGTATTGTGACATAATGTGTAATAATAGCCCATAATGCAATAAATATCAATATAAAGCATGATGCAAAATGGACGTATCACTGACCTGCTGTCTTCCTGCCCCATGTGATGCACCGCCGCCGCCGCTGCTTCACCCAGGCGCGCGCATGCCTGCCTATACGCTCGCCCGATAGATTAGCAGATCGATCGCCGCACATCCTGCCAGCCGCCGCCGTACGTGCTGCTGCAAGTCCCGTCGCATGTACCCTGATTTGCCTTTTCCAATCATGCCGAGAACCACGCCGGCAGCTGGCTGCATCTCAGACTTGATCCTTCCTCTGTAGATCAATGATTCGTAACCTCCAAACAACCTAGCTCATGATACCACTTGTTAGAATAAATCTGAGGCATACCGTTGATCATCCGGGGACCAAGCAATCACACGAGCACAACACCAAGATTTGTTAACGGGGTTCACCGATATGGCTACATCCCCGGGGCTTGACTATGGGCGCTCCTCCACATGACACCACTACAATACCGCACCTGGTCGCCCTGGACACGGGCACAAGCCGCCGGCTTCCCCTGTGTTCCGGTGCTATTATGTTGGCATAGGTTACATCGTGTGTCTACCCTCTCTATATAAGAGAGGCCTAGGATACAAGTGTCCTACTAGGACACGACTCCATATCCTATCTAAACACAATACTACTCAGCGTCCAACTGTAACCTACCTTGTACACTATATTTGACACAACTCCAACACACGGGACGAGCATGCGACGGGTATGGGTGTAGCGACCCGACCTCATACGGTCAAGTCTCTATGCTTAAGTGTCATCCCTGGATCGGTATGCTGACACACATAATACTCGAGGATTTATAACAGAGGTAAATCACATGTATAAAGTAACATAAATACTATTACCTCAAATCCAAATAGCGGAAGTAACAAGGTTGTGGATTCCCATCAACACCAACGGCAAAGTTGAGTGTAGAAATCGTAACCCTAACGTATCACTTACTCGTCGTAAGATAATCCTGCAACATGAGACGTTGCAGCCACAAAGGGTCAGTACATTGAATGTCCTCGCAAATTCACATCATAGGATAATGATGAATAATAGCTATCACTATGCGTATATGGCTGGTGGAAAAGCTCTATGGTTATAATGTTTTTGCGTAAAGCCCATTTTCCCCAACTACAAAGGAATATAATTTATTTAACTACTAAGTTTGTTGAAAACATTGAGAAGGTTCCTCCAACTCAATCCCAAATTAACATCAATAACCCAACAAATTATTTAAGTAACATGATGAGATCAATATGATAATCCAAGAACCAGATACTCAAGATGTCCATAACCGGGGACACGACTAACCATGATTAGTTTATACACTCTGCAGAGGTTTGCGCACTTTTCCCCACAAGACTCGATCTCCTCCGTTGTATTTCTCGCACTACATGATGTTTGAGAAACGGATGACCGAGACACAGTCTTTTAGAAGCATTAACTCTCTACTCTAGATAGACTATACCACCTACAACCCACTACCTGCTAGTCTATCTCTTCAAGAGCTTCACGCAACTTACTCAACTATGCTAGAGCCCATAATAGCTTGTGGCTGCACACGGAAGTTTATAGCATGAATAATCTTATGATCCCTTTGAGCCTGGGTGGCATTCCATAGGGTGATCACACGGGTCCTCCGGGATCCCCTTGGGTAAACACTGGGTTCTCCAGGTGCCCAGGCAAACCACTGGGTGCTTCACGGTGCCCCAACCAATCCACCCAGATGTGTATTAAAGTAGCCACCTTAAGTTAACCATTAAATAATAACTCTCACATCTATCATGAATTCTCTCAAACCAATCCACGTCTACGAGCATAGCATAGCAATATGAGCATAACGTAAAAGTAACTCCCAGGGTTTGAATGCAGGGCAATAGGTTCCTACCTCATCAACTACTTCCCGATACCCACATGTTATCAAGTCCTAACCATGCAATGTTTGAGGGTTGAAACTAATGCATAAAAACTGGGTATGAAAGGGATATGATCAAAGCGTGAACTTGCCTTGTACTGTTGGTGAAGATGATTCACACTCATAACTCTTGATAGTTCTACTCGTCACACTCCGTTCAATCTACCGTGAGCAAGCAATAGTAACCACACATACGCAATCACTCAGAAGATCGGGAAGAACGAAGAAGACAGTTCGGAAAACATCAAAACCAAGCAGATAACTCTTGCAACATAAAACAATTTCTAACAGTACCAAAATTATGTGAATTTGGCCTTATCAGAAAGTTTAGGTCAAGAGCTTCGATTTGCAAAAAGAATCAAGTAAATCGGAGTTACGAAACTCAAGTTATGAACAAAAGAAGTTTGAATACAAATCTGTTTGAATTCAAAATTTAAAACTTTCAAAAACTTGTTTAAGTTGTTTTACTGGATAGAGGAGATCGTAACAAAGAGGTGGGCGTTGGTTTCATCTAATTTGGATGAACGAGTAAAAAGTTGTGGCTATTTGAAAAATCAGGGCCAAGCTGTTTTACGGAAGAAAAATAGCTACGACTAACTTCTAATGTATAAATATGTAGACTAATTGATAATCTAATTATTCTATCATATTAGTCTAGAAATAATAAACTACGGAAGTATAAAAAACAAAGAAAAATACCTTTATAACAAAGAAAAGACGACTTTAGAGAGAAGAGACAATTTCTAGAAGTCGCGCTGGAGAGGAGAAATATATTTTTCTTAAATGAATCTAGTCAAACCAAAATATTGATTTAACCCAAATCGGATGATTTTTTGGAGGCTCTATGGGTCTATATTTATTGATAGAAAAGAGGCTTAGAGGTCAAAGGCTAGGCAACGTGGGACTAAACGTAGATGAAAAGAAAACAAACAGAGAAGAAAAGAGGCGGCTCGCATGGGCCTAAAGGCCTTCGGCCGGCCGCGCGCACGCTGCGGCTGCAGCTTTTTTTAAACAAAATTCGGCCTAAAAAAATAGAAAGGCTGGCTGGGCCTGGCCCATTTAGGAGAGAGAAAAAAATGAGGCGCCCGCTGCCACTATGCTATGTGTGTGGGCCATAAATAACTGTGGGCTGCATGTACAGTTATTTTTTTAAATAAAAACAGACGGAAAAATGAAAAACGAAAATAAAATAAAATTATATAGGCATACTATATATCAAAATTTTGAGAAAAAGATTTTCTATGACATGAACATTATTCTAGCTCCAAATAAAATACACAAAATTTCAAATAAAGCAAAGAGTGCTACTGCTCTAATAAAATCCAATAAAAATCATTTTAGAAATACCAAAATAATTTCAAAAATATTTCTCTCCAATTTTTTGATGTAGGGAATCATGTTACCCTATTTTCCATTTATTTTATTTTTGGAGAAAATAATTTGAATAAAACCCAAATAACTCCAAATTGAAAATAATTTCAAATGGACTTTAAATTTGATCCTTTTAAACTTCCAACTCGTATTTCATATATTTTGAAGAAGTCATTTTATCTTCTCTCATGAAAATCATTGAGTTGCTTAAAGTTTCTGAATTTGAAATATTTCCAAATAAAATTCAAATCTTTTCAAAATCCCCTTTTCATTTAATTAAATGGAAAAAGTGATATCATCTTCTCTCGAGGGTTTTGTATTTGAAAAGAATTTGAATTCATGGAGATCAAAATGCAAAAAGGTGAAAGTTTGGGAAAGTCCTTTTATTCCCTCTCATTTAACTTTCAAAAACTTTCGAATTTCACTCAATCAATCAACAACAATCAAATAAACAAACAATCTATCTATTTATTATAACATTCCAAAATTTAGAATTTTGGGATGTTACAAACCTACCACCCTTAAAATGAATCTCGTCCTCGAGATTCGGAGAGGCTAGCAAGAAAAAGGTTAGGGTTTGGGGGTCTCTTCAAAATCCATCAATTGTCACAGGCTGGGGTCTGGGGTGCTACCACCCTTAGAAGCATGGTTACGGCTCCATCAAAACTCATATACTTCACCCATATTGTTAACAGTGTCGGTCTTCTCAGATCTTCAGGATAATTCCTTATCTGGGCTCTTTCAGTAGTGGCATAACCTTTTCCTCAATTATTATGTCTTTCATCTAGGTAAGGTTCTTCTGTGACTGGGTCTTCTTTGCTGACAGGTCTGGTGCGAAAACTAAACAACTATCGATATCTCATGGCGGTCATCCAATTATGGTTTCTCCTGCAGGAAATGGGTCTAGGTTGATCCTCACCATATAACCTACGGTTGGCAAAGCTGCTCTGTACAAGGGAAAATTGCTATACCATTCTAAGGTTTCAACAAGGTTTAATATCGTCGTCTCTCTACTATAGGTAAGTCACTCAGATTTACCATCCCATATAGCAAGGCGAACAATAAGAGTAAGTCGGTATGGTGATCAATCCATCCCGCACCCAAATCATTACCTTGTACATGGTTTAGCGAATCTCGCATTCTAACACTCGGTCATCCTCTCAAGCTTTGCAGAATTTCTCTTGTTGACGAACCAAGTTCGAATAAATCCATTGATTCTGCAAGCCAAACAAACATCTATCATTTCTTCACAACTCTCAGGTTTTGCGTTACTCTTATAAGATCGTCTATTGATAAAATCGTAACTTCTTCCAGGGTTTTTCCTTCATCAAGAGTGTGCTTGCTTCTTGGCAGGTCCTGGGGTCTGTGGGTTATGGCCCATCTCCTCACTTGTAAACCTTGAACTCATCCTCTGGGCAACGGATCGTTATTCCGACATCCAACTTCCAGCTTCCTAGCATACTTAAAATCCATCCAATTATACTGTCTTTCTTCCTTCTATTGGCACCAACTAAAACGTGATTACTTAGACTCATCCTGGAGTTACAATTGCTCCATATTACCAACATTATACCTCCTATATGTCCTATAGTACTTCATCCCTTCATACTCTGGGATATCCCACTTATCGAGACAAAACTCATTCTTATTTTGTCCGAAATCCACTCCGTGGAATATCCTTATCTTTTCCAGGGGTCAAGGGTTCTCACAGGGTACTACCACCCTTAAAATGCACAAATCTTCCATAGACCATATTTCTCATACCCTAAAAAATGGCCAAAATCCTTCTTCATAGAGTAACAACTCATAAAACCCAAATCTTTACCAACGATGCTAACTTTATTGATTCTCCAATGATTACAATCTCTTGCTTTTCCATTACATGCCTCAACTCAACACCTCAATATAAAGGAAAAATGTTCTCACTACTACTACTATACTTCTCACAAACACAACTAATTATCACAAGTCTCCTCCTTCTTGGGACAATCGCTGGCAAAGTGCCCTGCTTCATTACAACGAAAACATATTACTTCTGACATGTCTCGAGGTTTCCTCATGATTACATAGCCTCCTTGGATCCTCGGCTTCCTTTTTGGGCAACTGCTGAGGTAGTGCCCTGACTCCTTGCACCTGTAACAGGTGATATGACTCAGGTCCTTCCTGGTATCCAATCTACTTCTCTTCCTGGACTTTTCCGTTCCAATCAGGGCTTCTATTTCCTGGGGGTCATACTCTACTTCCTCTGTCGGGAATTCTACTAGGTCTCCATTCAGACAATTCTGGGAGATGTGTCCTTCTTCTCCACATGAATAGCATGACTTGGTGCAGGGTTTAATTGGGTCTTCTTCGGGTGTGTCCTCCACCTCTTCCTTCATCACAGGTTCTTCTAAAATTTCCATGAGGGCTCCTTTCATCGCTTCTTTCTTCTGCTGGATGGTTCTTCGTACCATGGGGTAAATGTGACACTGAGCAGGATAGTGGGTAGTCCCTTCACACAAGAAACAAGTAATCTGCCTAGTTGGGCATTCTTCAACTGGGTGACTTCCTTCACAATTAGGGCATTCATCCTTGTGTTATTTATGGGTGTGTCCTATTTCTCCACAAATCTTGCATGCACAAGGTTTCCTCATATCCTTTCCATAAGGCTTCAACTTCTGGGACACAAGATGAGATCTTTGCGGAGTCAACTTTAATTCTTTCCACGTGGTAACTCCTTGCCATCCATTCATGGTTTGGTACATCCTCCACCAAGTAGCAACACCTCTTTCAAAGCACCGAAGAGCATGTTGGGTCATATCATTTCCAACTATAGGGTTATTCTCCATGTGATCCTCCATGTTCTGAATCCATCGGTCTGTCTCCAACTGACTCATCGGTCCAGAAAATACAAGCTCATCTCCATTCATCCTCTATTGGGTCCATGGGTTTGGGGTGAGATGAGAGAGACAAAGGGGGATGCACACAATACAAACAATAGTTTTGAAGAGACGGATTTTATTTGTGGCTGTCGGAAAAAACATCGAACAAATGACAGCTCACAATCGTCGCATCTAACATAGGTATATAACAGGGGTTTGGTCTTTTAAAGGTCAATAAATCTTCAACGTCGCCAGACTCTTCAGGTCTTGTTCATGTCTCTGATGGCTTCTTTTGATCATGCTTGTCCTTCTCAAGTTCCTCTGCCAGATTTCTATTGACGCGAAGTCTCTAGTGACATCCTTTAATATTTCTGGAGTTGTGTTCCAAACTTCTGGGTTTCAACATCCTTGGCATGAGCCATGGTCCTACTGTCCTTTAGTTCCTGACAAATCTCCGGTATCTCGAGGTTGTAGCTCCTCTAGCTTGGCTACTTTCAGCTTCTAGTTTCTGAGTTCTTCACGAAATTCTTCCTTGTCTAATACGGCTCCCTGGAGCTCCATCTTAAAATTCTTGATGTACTACTCCAGATCCTGGTGATACACTGGCTAAGGTTAAAACTTCATATTTTGCTGATAGATGCTCCATCAGCCTTCTTCCATCCATTCCATTCTGAAGAAATGCATCCTTAACTCAGCACGGTGACAATAGCATCAGCGGGCGGTGACATCACGGATAACCGTGTTTCTGCTCTTGTCATTTCCACGAGCTAGCACTCCATAGTTGATATCTCCCGCCTTAGGGTTTTCTTGACAAAACTTCAAGTTCTCATGCTCCTTGTTTCATTCTTTCTCCGATACACCTTGATCTCGGTATTGACAGCTTCCATAGTCTGCCAAGTTTCATAAGGGTAGCCTTCCTAGGTCATACAAATCTGGGAATTCTTCAGAGCCTTCAAGTTCTCCTTGTCTTCGGTCTTCAACCGTTGTGGTTTCCATTATTCAAATGCACGGTAAATACTCTTCATTCCGACGTGGTCTTAGTTGTCCGATATCTTATACTTCTAGAAGTGGTCTCATTAGTCGAATCTTCATGTGGTCAAAAGGGGAAAGGAGTATAGTCTCACTAAAAGGGAATATTTGAATAAGCTCAGAAGAGAAGAGAGGAAAAAGATCTTTTGAAAATGAAGTTGTAGAGAAAATCTTTCCTATGGGCTTGCCAATTTCCAGGGCCACGTCCTACAGTCAACATGTGCTCTGATACCATCCTGTAGCGACCCGACCTCAGACGGTCAAGTCTTTGTGCTTAAGTGTCATCCCTGGATCGGTATGCTGACACACACAATACTCGAGGATTTATAACAGAGGTAAATCACATGTATAAAGTAACGTAAATACTATTACCTCAAATCCAAATAGCAGAAGTAACAAGGTTGTGGATTCCCATCAACACCAACGGCAAAGTTGAGTGTAGAAATCGTAATCCTAACGATAATCCTGCAACATGAGACGTTGCAGCCACAAAGGGTCAGTACATTGAATGTACTGGCAAATTCACACCATAGGATAATGATGAATAATAGCTATCACTACATGCATATATGGCTGGTGGAAAAGCTCTATGGTTATAATGTTTTTTGCGTAAAGCCAATTTTTCCCTATTGTAAAGGAATATAATTTATTTAACTACTAAGTTTGTTGAAAACATTGAGAAGGTTCCTCCAACTCAATCCCAAATTAACATCAATAACCCAACAAATTATTTAATTAACATGATGAGATCAATATGATAATCCGAGAAGCAAATACTCAAGATGTCCATAACCGGGGACACGGCTAACCATGATTAGTTTATACACTCTGCAGAGGTTTGCGCACTTTTCCCCACAAGACTCGATCTCCTTCGTTGGATTTCTCGCACTACATGATGTTTGAGAAACGGATGACCGAGACGCAGTCTTTCAGAAGCATTAACTCTCTACTCCGGATAGACTATACCACCTACAACCCAGTACCTACTAGTCTATCTCTTTAAGAGCTTCACGCAACTTACTCAACTATGCTAGAGCCCATAATAGCTTGTGGCTGCACACGGAAGTTTCTAGCATGAATAATCTTATGATCCCTTTGAGTCTGGGTGGCATTCCATAGGGTGATCACACGGGTCCTCCGGGATCCCCTTGGGCAAACACTGGGTTCTCCAGGTGCCCGGCTAAACCACTGGGTGCTCCAGGGTGCCCCAACCAATCCACCCAGATGTGTATTAAAGTAGCCACCTTAAGTTAACCATTAAATAATAACTCTCACATCTGTCATGAATTCTCTCAAACCAATCCACGTCTACGAGCATAGCATATCAATATGAGCATAATGTAAAAGTAACTCCCAGGGTTTGAATGCAGGGCATTAGGTTCCTACCTCATCAACTACTTCCCGATACCCACATGTTATCAAGTCCTAACCATGCAATGTTTGAGGGGTTGAAACTAATGCATAAAAACTGGGTATGAAAGGGATATGATCAAAGCGTGAACTTGCCTTGTACTGTTTATGAAGATGATTCGCACTCATAACTCTTGATAGTTCTACTCGTCACACTCCGTTCAATCTACCGTGAGCAAGCAATAGTAACCACACATAAGCAATCACTCAGAAGATCGGGAAGAACGAAGAAGACAGTTCGGAAAACATCAAAACCAAGCAAATAACTCTTGCAACATAAAACAATTTATAACAGTACCAAAATTATGTGAATTTGGCCTTATCATAAAGTTTAGGTCAAGAGCTTTGATTTGCAAAAAGAATCAACTAAATCGGAGTTACCAAACTCAAGTTATGAACAAAAGAAGTTTGAATACAAATCTGTTTGAATTCAAATTTTAAAACTTTCAAAAACATGTTTAAGTTGTTTTACTGGACAGAGGAGATCGTAACAAAGAGGTGGGCGTTGGTTTCATCTAATTTTCATGAACGAGTAAAAAATTATGGCTATTTGAAAAGTCAGGACCAAGCTGTTTTACGGAAGAAAAATAGCTACGGCTAACTTCTAATGTATAAATATGTAGACTAATTGATAATCTAATTATTCTATCGTATTAGTCTAGAAATAATAAACTACGGAAGTATAAAAAAACAAAGAAAGATACCTTTATAAGGCAAAGAAAAGACGACTTTGGAGAGAAGAGACAATTTCCAGAAGTCGCGCCGGAGAGGAGAAATATATTTTTCTTAAATGAATCTAGTCAAACCAAAATATTGATTTAAACCGAATCGGATGATATTTTGGAGGCTCTATGGGTCTATATTTATTGATAGAAAAGAGGCTTAGAGGTCAAAGGCTAGGCAATGTGGGACTAAACGTAGATGAAAAGAAAAGAAACAGAGAAGAAAAGAGGCGGCTCGCATGGGCCTAAAGGCCTTCGACCGGCCGCGCGCACGCTGCGGCTGCAGCTTTTTTTAAAACAAAATTCAGCCTAAAAAAAGATGAAAAGGCTGGCTGGGCTTGGCCCATTTAGGAGAGAAAAAAATGAGGCGCCCGCTGCCACTATGCTACGCGTGTGGGTGATAAATAACTATGGGTTGCATGTACATTTATTTTTTTAAATAGAAACAGGCGGAAAAATAAAAAACGAAAATAAAATAAAATTATATATAGGCATACTATATATCAAAATTTCGAGAAAAAGATTTTCTACAACATGAACATTATTCTAGCTCCAAATAATGTATACAAAAATTCAAATAAATCAAAGAGTGCTACTGCTATAATAAAATCCAATAAAAATCAATTTAGAAATACCAAAATTATTTTAAAAATATTTCTCTCCAATTTTCTGATGTAGGGAATCATGTTACCCTATTTTCCATTTATTTTATTTTTGGAGAAAAATAATTTGAATAAAACCCAAATAACTCCAAATTGCAAATAATTTCAAACGGACTTTAAATTTGATCCTTTTAAACTACCAACTCGTATTTCATATATTTTGAAGAAGTCATTTTATCTTCTCTCATGAAAATCATTGAGTTGCTTAAAGTTTCTGAATTTGAAATATTTCCAAATAAAATTCAAATCTTTTCAAAAGCCCCTTTTCATTTAATTAAATGGAAGAAGTCATATCATCTTCTCTCGAGGGTTTTGTATTTGAAAATAATTTGAATTCACGGAGATCAAAATGCCAAAAGGTGAAAGTTTGGGAAAGTCCTGTTATTCCCTCTCATTTAACTTTCAAAAAATTTCGAATTTCACTCAATCAATCACACACCAATCAAACAAACAATCAATCTATCTATTTATTATAACATTCCAAAATTTAGAATTTTGGGATGTTACAATGGGAGAGAGGGGAAGGAGGCTCACTGTAACATCCGATTCTTGGAATGTTTGTTTTTTCTGAAGAAAAAGTTTTCCAAAAATCAGGGCGAGAAAATTTCAATTGTTTTATTTGTTAACCAAACTTAAATTGGAATTTTATAATTTAATGGATTTAATTTGAACTAATGTGAACCTAAATTAAAATTTGTGTTTAGTTCTTTTCTTTTACTCGGATATTATTTTCTTATCTTGGGCATATTAATATGCACCTTTGAATTTTCTTCGGTGCTTTTGATATTTGTTCGAGTTTCTTTTCCTTCTCTAGATTTTCCTAAAGAGGAAAATCATTTTTATTCTTTCAAACTCTAGGCCAAATTCCCTTGATCCAACATCTTTCTCTCTTCCCTGGGCATGCAACCTACGTTACTTTTCCATCAAAACTGAATGGCCTAGCCAATCTGTTTTTCTTTCTCTTTCTCAAATTCATTCGTTTTGTCTCACCTGAATGGGAAAGCCCATTTGTTTTAATTCTATATGATGGGCCACAGCTGACCTCTGTCTCTCTCCATTTTTCTCCTCCTGTTCCAGCTCATGGGCCAGCCCATCTGTCCCAGTGAGCGATCGTCTCCTCTCTCTCTTGTTTGTATGTACATGTGAGAAAACATACAGGAAGAGAAACGACCAACAACCAAGCGTTTTGCCTCCTGCCCTCCTCCTTAATTCCCTCTTCTTGACTTTTCCCTTACCTTATCTCTCTCCACTTGCCATCTTCCAAGCGCCAGTCTCAACTGCTTCGTCTCCTCTTCCACTCACGTACACGCACACCACTACAGAAGGAAACCTACACCCATGAAGAAACCTCCTCTCTAATTCCCTTCAACTCCCCATCGTTTCCAGACCGGCTAGTACATATAGGTGCACCTCCACCTCCTCTTCCACCCCACAGAAACTCCTACCTCTCCCTTCTCTTTCTCTACAGAAACTCTCTCTCCAAAGAATGGTGCTCCATGGACACCGTTGCTCGTTCCCGGTGACGTAGACTATCTCCGTTAGCACCCTTGCGCCCTATGGTTCATCTCCACACCACGAATCCATTCAGAGAAGAAAGAACGCGTTTCGACAACTACATGCGGAGAATTCAGCATGTTCGTCTACACTGTTCATCGAGTTCGTTGGATCGATTCGTCATGCTCGGTGAGTTTCTGTCCAATTACTTTTGCACATGCACTAAACCATGTTCAACCTATCTCCTTGACATCCTAGTTCGACCTATTTCTCTTGTTGGCCGCGTCAACCACGCCATGTCCATGAATCGGAGTCCATCCAATGGCATCCACATATTTCTTCAGTTTTTATTCATCATATGACTTTGTTCCTAATAGATGAAATATTCTCTATGGCCAAAGAAGCCCGTTGGTAGAATAATCTTGCTTGTTGGGTCAATTGATTTTAGTTTAGGTTTTATCTAGTCGTTCTTGTTAAGTGTAACACTAGTTTTTAATATAGTTCTATATGATTTTGTGTAGATAATTCCGTGCATCATGTAGTAGTGAGATACACCTTTGTATTAGTTCTTATGTATTACTACCATGTGGAGTATTTGATCGGTCAACTTTTCTTGTTAGTATGTTATTTTATTATGTTCGTGATATGCCTATGAGTGTATGTTATTCGTCTTATAATTTTAGTTCGACGTAGGACTTGTTAGATTTATTTCTTTCACCGATTATAGTTATTCAAAAAAATTGATCAACGTGTTATTTCATGTTGATATTTTTCTTTCTTGTGGTATATAGTTATGATATGCATATGTACATGTTTTTGCAAATTATTACCATGCATAGGTTTATGTAGAATTACTGTAACCTCTGTGTGATTATGCAATACCTAATGTCTTGATTATTTCATTTTTTGTTTAGAATGAATATATTATAGATATTGATTATATATTCATTTTCTTCCATGCCACATGTTTGTTTTGTTTGCAAATATGCCATGTCTACGAAAGATGTTTACATATTTTTAGTACGTGTTGTTGCATAGTATTCTTTATGCTAGATGTCAAATGACATGCCTTACTGTTTGGATATGAGTACATTGTAGTTCATAGCATAGAATATTATTGGCTAGTTGTTCCTTTTATTTTATACATGTCTGTTATACAAGATTGCATGGATAGTTGCTCATGAAATCATTTAGTTTTGTATTGCTATATATAATTTGTTCTTGCAAAATAGAATTTAGTTTATTTCATCTTGGTAACTATCATGTGTGTCCATTTACCTTAGTTTATTACCATGCCATGTTAGCACTTGCTCAAAGTCCTACTCATGTTTTGATTGTATATGTGTTATATCATTGCTACTTTATATTGTATGACCAATCATATGGTTAATATTTGCTTGGTAGAAGTACATGTTAGTAGTTTATGATCTCATATATTTTAATTAAGTAGGATTCTTGCTTCAATATCGTGCCATGATATTGTGATTGTATAACTAGATGGCATAGAGTGTGTGTATATTTCTTGATTTTGCTGATGGCATGATTTAGTTGTTTAAATTGCCTACATGCTTAGTATGATGTGTCCATGTGTTTGCATGTTATAAACAACAATTGTTGTGTGCTACTTTCATTCTTCCATGTTCATGCGTGTCAACTAGTCTCATAGAGTTGTGTCCTATTTCCATGCTTTCTATTTATGTAGTCGATATAAACTAAGTTGGGTGTTGCATTGTATTGTATTGGTATCGTAGTGTGGTATCTCATGTGATGACCATCCATGTTTACACATCATATTAGTTTATTTGGTTATTGCATTGTTGTATGCCTAGCGTTTGATATGTTTTGATTATCTTTCTATTGCATTATGATATGCCTAGACATCTTTCATGCAAGTAATCTGTCATGTCTTATGGTGTTGTGTGTGTTATGGTTGCTTAGTTTAGTTCTTTCTTATAGATGTTTAACTTCATTACATCTTAGTCTTATGAGTGTTTTAATACTTGTTGCTATGACTCTTATACTTAGGACGAGTCATATGTCATGTCAGTAGAGTTGTGCTTTGATCACACACTCAGTGTGTGTATCGTGCTTTATTATTGCAAGCATGTGGTGATAATATTGTTGCTGGTGGTCATTAGTATTAGTTGTTCATTATTATTAAGAGCATGTCCTAATTTATTATCTTCTCTTGATAACTTTTATTTGTGATGCTTGTGTTATTACTTAAGACATCTGTATGATCCTATACTCACATGCCTTGTGTGAGATGTGTGTTATTATATTAAGTTGTTTAATTAGTTTATACCATAGTATTGGTTTGTCTTTTATTATAGAAATGCTTGCTAATAGTTGTTATGATTGATGTTTGAGTGCTTAACTAGTATGGCTTATAATGTTGGTTTGGTTGTCATATAGAATACTTGCTTTTGAGTTATTATAGTTGTTGTTTATATTTGCTTGCTAATAAACATTGTAAATATTTAGATTCTATCTAAATATTTATTATGGTTAAGTTTTACCTTTATCATGCCATGGTAATGATTGTGTAGTATGCAAAGGACACTTCATTATCATGCGTGTTGATGCCATTGCTTTTGTTTTATAGTTAGGTGAGATGTGTAGTGGGTACTATTAGTGGTTAGTACCATAGTTCGTATTAGAACGTTAGTATTGTTGGCAAGCTTTGATTATCCATCATCAACCTAAACCCTGTCAATTCATCGAGTCCTCTACTTACCTTCTAGTCACGTTATCTCCTTTTGGAATCTCCATCTTGATCAGTATCTTGCTATCCATCCACTCTTAATTTGTTTTGGATGTTATTTGGATTTTCTATTGCTTTGCCATTTATTGTTTGTCTTTTGCTATCGTTACGACAAGTAGGGAGTGACGACGATGTTGGACAAGGACAGAATCAGGTTACTGAAGAAGGACTCAACAACGAAGGCATGCCTCCTTCTTTGATCATACTTATCCTATGTTTTACAAAATTGCATTGTGTTTTATGGTTACTATATGCATGCCATTTTAATTCTTGTAGCTAGCATGTCGATTGACACATTACCTTGAACCGCTTGTCGCCTATTCGTTTGACACCTAAGTAGAAGTATATAATTTCGGTAGAGTAGAAGTGCTTAGCCATGCTTATCACCCTATAGGTGGCTTGTTGAATGACCTCTGAGTCATTGACAGTTGAAACTTAACGCTGAGTTAGGCCAGTTGGCCTTGTTGACCTTCTCTATCCTCTTCTACTCTGGGTGAAACTTACCATCTGAATACTGGCGCGGGCGGCAGCTGAATCAAGGATTGAAGGAGCGATTGGCCGCCCTTCACGAGTTGAAGGGGGAAATCAGTTGTCCCTGCCGCATAAGGCCTAATAAGTCTTGGATTTGAAGATTGTGATAACAGTACAGCCACATGCTATATGGGCACTGGCTTGGTCAAGTAAGCTATCCAGCCTTAGGTGTCGATGTTGTCATACCGCAGATGGGATAGCTGCCTTGCGAGGAGTATCCTCGGCACAGATGGGGGGACCGGTTTGAGGACGTACTCTCAGTTCCGTGCGCCAGACCCGGTGGGCATGTCACATCTTTGGGGGATCTAGTCCAAAGACCTCGTCACAATCTCCCGGCCGGTATACCAAATGCTGTACTATACTAGTGGCCACTGGTGGCATCAAGACGAGATTGTGTCGTGTGGGTAAAGTGTACGACCTCTGCAGAGTGTAAAACTATTCGAATAGCCGTGTCCACGGTCATGGACAACACATGAATCTTTCTTGACGTACACGACCTGTCTTGCTTATTCCCTCTTTGCCCCTATTCTTGAAACCTATGAAGGACGTGAGTTGATCGAGGATCCTCACTTGATGAAAGTTGTTCTGAAGATAAAACATGTTTTCATCTAAAACTGCTTCCATCCAACTACTTTATTTGTTAAACAAAATTAGCTTTACGCAAATGAGCCATACAGCCTTCCTTTGAAGCCACATGTAGCTATTAGGTCCTTCCCCGAGGGAGGCATGTTGAGTACGTAATGTACTCATGGCAATAAATTTTTTGACAACAGAGTTGCATGGAGATGAAGGTGATGACTACGGCTACTATGGCGATCCGTAGGAGTGAGGTCACGTGGACTACATCGACTGCCTGTGGCTGAGATGGAGTTGCTACGCATTGTACTTTCCGCTGTTTTTCTGAATGTAATAAGTGTCATGAGACATTTATCTAGGTATGCCTTGTGGCAAGATATATTTAAAATTGTATTACCTTTTATGTATTGTGCAATGATATCATTTCACTGTGTTGTCAACAATGATCCTGGGGTTGACAAATATACATAGGAGGGTCTGGAAGTTAATTCTGGGTTCTCACAGAAGTGGTATCAGAGCCGATGTCGACCTAGTCGCGTGGCCTTAGTTAGAAATGGAAAGCCTTTGGAATTATTTTGTTAAGAAAAATATATTTGAAAAGGATCATTCTCGTACTCTTCTTCTTCACTATTGCTCTTCTTGCATTGTTACATTCAAATAAAGTTTAAAGTCTACTTCTCTACCATTTTCTCTATAGTATGTGAAACCCATTTCCCCGCCCATGGTTTTGAAATGTTAGAAGATTCACAAGATGTGCCAAGAATTTCAAGATACTTCAACCCATGAAGCTCCGAGTAGCAATGTTTTGTCAAGTGAAGACACAACAAGAACTTAAGGAGTCAGCAACCGCTGACGATGCTCCAGTCATCAACATTGAAGATTTACTCAAAGTTATGATGTGACCTGCCATATAGGATTAGGTTGGTTAACACCCTTGTAGTGATAGGACCCATAACTTGTAGACGCAAAACCTTTCTTGTGTGAGTATTGTCTGCATATTTTTCTTCTGGCTTTTTCCTATGCAGTCATACTAAAACCCTGTTTGCAAAAATGAGTTGCTTTTGAGTTCTATTTGAATAGCTTCATGGTTATCTCGGTGTTATCTTTTGTTTATCTTCTGGGGTATCTCCGCCTTGTGTAGGATCCTTTTACTCTTCTTATGCTCTTTCCCTATTGTCTATAACCCTGGATGTCACCTCGTGATGAACAAAGTTGCGACAACCCGCTTGGAGATCTATTATCAGCATGAACCTTATGGGAAACCTCTTTTAAGGGGGGTAGTAGACGGTGATTTGGTGAGATTGAAGAATTGATGACCTTCATCCGCAAAGAAGACGAAGATTTGAAGATTTTCAATACATGTACTATAAGTTCAACCTGAATGAAGGATCAATAAAAGCTTCACCTATAGAAGAAGGACAAGACTGAATAATATGTTCAACCACTCAGAGAAGCTGCCAGATTATCATCGCCAAGATCGAAGGACTGCTACCAAGCATTCATCAAGCTATAGATAGTATCAATAATAGAAGTATCTCCAATCAAGACCACAAAGTTGGTTGCCACCAAAATCGGAATGAACCGTGGTTCCATAAGGTTCCGAGAAGAACAATGTTGAAGACGAAGCTAACCCAAACCCATTCTCTTTAGTCAGTCTGAATCTCGAGGACGAGATTTCTTTTAAGGGGGGTAGATCTATAACATCCCGATTCTCGGAATGTTTGTTTTTTTTAGAGAAAAAGTTTTCCAAAAATCAGGGAGAGAAAATTTCATTTGTTTTATTTGTTAACCAAGCTTAAATTGGAATTTTATAATTTAATGGATTTAATTTGAACTAATGTGAAGCTAAATTAAAATTTGTGTTTAGTTCTTTTCTTTTACTCGGATATTATTTTCTTGTCTTGGGCATATTAATATGCACCTTTGAATTTTCTTTGGTGCTTTTGATATTTGTTCGAGTTTCTTTTCCTTCTCTAGATTTTCCTAAAGAGGAAAATCATTTTTCTTCTTTCAAAATCTAGGCCAGATTCCCTTGATCCAACATCTTTCTCTCTTCCCTGGGCATGCAACCTACATTACTTTTCCATCAAAACTGAATGGCCTAGCCAATCTGTTTTTCTTTCTCTTTCTCAAATTCATTCGTTTTGTCTCACCCGAATGGGAAAGCCCATTTGTTTTAATTCTATATGATGGGCCGCAGCTGACCTCTGTCTCTCTCCATTTTTCTCCTCCTGTTCCAGCTCATGGGCCAGCCCATCTTTCCCAGTGAGCGAGCGTCTCCTCTCTCTCTTCTTTTTACGTACATGTGAGAAAGCATACAGGAAGAGAAACGACCAACAACTAAGCGTTTTGCCACCCGCCCTCCTCCTTAATTCCCTCTTCTTGACTTTTCCCTTGCCTTATCTCTCTCCACTTGCCATCTTCCAAGTGCCAGTCTCAACTGCTTCGTCTCCTCTTCCACTCACGTACATGCACACCACTACAGAAGGAAACCTACAGCCATGAAGAAACCTCCTCTCTAATTCCCTTCAACTCCCCATCGTTTCCAGACCGGCTAGTACATATAGGTGCACCTCCACCTCCTCTTCCACCCCGCAGAAACTCCTACCTCTCCCTTCTCTTTCTCTACAGAAACTCTCTCTCCAAAGAATGGTGCTCCATGGACACCGTTGCTCGTTCCCGGTGACGTGGACTATCTCCGTTAGCACCCTTGCGCCCTATGGTTCATCTCCACACCACGAATCCATTCAGAGAAGAAAGAACGCGTTTCGACAACTACATGCGGAGAATTCAGCATGTTCGTCTACACTGTTCATCGAGTTCGTCGGATCGATTCGTCATGCTCGGTGAGTTTCTGTCCAATTACTTTTGCACATGCACTAAACCATGTTCAACCTATCTCCTTGACATCCTAGTTCGACCTATTTCTCTTGTTGGCCGCATCAACCACGCCATGTCCATGAATCGGAGTCCATCCAATGGCATCCACATATTTCTTTAGTTTTTATTCATCGTATGACTTTGTTCCTAATAGAGGAAATATTCTCTATGGCCATAGAAGCCCGTTGGTAGAATAATCTTGCTTGTTGGGTCAGTTGATTTTAGTTTAGGTTTTATCTAGTCGTTCTTGTTAAGTGTAACACTAGTTTTTAATATAGTTCTATATGATTTTGTGTAGATAATTCCGTGCATCATGTAGTAGTCTGATACACCTTTGTATTAGTTCTTATGTATTACTACCATGTGGAGTATTTGATCGGTCAACTTTTCTTGTTAGTATGTTATTTTATTATGTTCGTGATATGTCTACGAGTGTATGTTATTCATCTTATAATTTTAGTTCGACGTAGGACTTGTTAGATTTATTTCTTTCACCGATTATAGTTATTCAAAAAAATTGATCAACGTGTTATTTCATGTTGATATTTTTCTTTCTTGTGGTATATAGTTATGATATGCATATGTACATGTTTTTGCAAATTATTACCATGCGTAGGTTTATGTAGAATTACTGTAACCTTTGTGTGATTATGCAATACCTAATGTCTTGATTATTTCATTTTTTGTTTAGAATGAATATATGTTAGATATTGATTATATATTCATTTTCGTCCATGCCGCACGTTTGTTTTGTTTGCAAATATGCCATGTCTACGAAAGATGTTTATATATTTTTAGTACGTGTTGTTGCATATTATTCTTTATGCTAGATATCAAATGACATGCCTTATTGTTTGGATATGAGTACATTGTAGTTCATAGCATAGAATATTATTGGCTAGTTGTTCCTTTTATTTTATACATGTGTGTTATACAAGATTACATGGATAGTTGCTCATGAAATCATTTAGTTTTGTATTTCTATATATAATTTATTCTTGCAAAATAGAATTTAGTTTATTTCATCTTGGTAACTATCATGTGTGTCCATTTACCTTAGTTTATTACCATGCCATGTTAGTACTTGCTCAAAGTCCTACTCATGTTTTGATTGTATATGTGTTATATCATTGCTACTTTATATTGCATGACCAATCATATGGTTAATATTTGCTTGGTAGAAGTACATGTTAGTAGTTTATGATCTCATATATTTTAATTAAGTAGGATTCTTGCTTCAATATCGTGCCATGATATTGTGATTGTATAACTAGATGGCATAGAGCGTGTGTGTGTGTGTGTATGTATGTATTCATGTATTAGATCATGCCTAGTTGTCCACTATGCAGTTGCAAGTGTAGGTTGTACAACATAGGAATTCTTGCCATCTTGTTACTCATTCTAGTATAGTATATTTCTTGATATTGCTGATGGCATGATTTAGTTTTTTAAATTGCCTACATGCTTAGTATGATGTGTCCATGTGTTTGCATGTTATAAACAACAATTGTTGTGTGCTACTTTCATGCTTCCATGTTCATGCGTGTCAACTAGTCTCATAGAGTTGTGTCCTATTTCCATGCTTTCTATTTATGTAGTCGATATAAACTAAGTTGGGTGTTGCATTGTATTGTATTGGTATCGTAGTGTGGTATCTCGTGTGATGACCTTCCATGTTTACACATCATATTAGTTTATCTGGTTATTGCATTGTTGTATGCCTAGCGTTTGATATGTTTTGTTTACCTTTCTATTGCATTATGATATGCCTAGACATCTTTCATGCAAGTAATCTTTCATGTCTTTTGGTGATGTGTGTGTTATGGTTGCTTAGTTTAGTTCTTTCTTATAGATGTTTAACTTCATTACATCTTAGTCTTATGAGTGTTTTAATACTTGTTGCTATGACTCTTATACTTAGGATGAGTCATATGTCATGTCAGTAGAGTTGTGCTTTGATCACACACTCAGTGTGTGTATCATGCTTTATTATTGCAAGCATGCGCTGATAATATTGTTGCTGGTGGTCATTAGTATTAGTTGTTCTTTATTATTAAGATCATGTCCTAATTTAGTATCTTCTCTTGATAACTTTTATTTGTGATGCTTGTGTTATTACTTAAGACATCTGTATGATCCTATACTCACATGCCTTGTGTGAGATGTGTGTTATTATATTAAGTTGTTTAATTAGTTTATACCATAGTATTGGTTTGTCTTTTATTATAGAAATGCTTGCTAATAGTTGTTATGATTGATGTTTGAGTGCTTAACTAGTATGGCTTATAATGTTGGTTTGGTTGTCATATAGAATACTTGCTTTTGAGTTATTATAGTTGTTGTTTTATATTTGCTTGCTAATAACCATTGTAAATATTTAGATTCTATCTAAATATTTATTATGGTTAAGTTTTACCTTTATCATGCCATGGTTATGATTGTGTAGTATGCAAAGGACACTTCATTATCATGCGTGCTGATGCCATTGCTTTTGTTTTATAGTTAGGTGAGATGTGTAGTGGGTACTACTAGTGGTTAGTACCATAGTTTGTATTAGAACGTTAGTATTGTTGGCAAGCCTTGATTATCCATCATCAACCTAAACCCTGTCAATTCATTGAGTCCTCTACTTACCTTCTAGTCACGTTATCTCCTTTCGGAATCTCCATCTTGATCAGTATCTTGCTATCCATACACTCTTAATTTGTTTTGGATGTTATTTGGATTTTCTATTGCTTTGCCATTTATTGTTTGTCTTTTGCTATCGTTACGACGAGTAGGGAGTGACGACGATGTTGGACAAGGACAAAATCGGGTTACCGAAGAAGGACTCAACAACGAAGGCATGCCTCCTTCTTTGATCATACTTATCCTATTTTTACAAAATTGCATTGTGTTTTATGGCTACTATATGCATGCCATTTTAATTCTTGTAGCTAGCATGTCGATTGACACATTACCTTGAACCTCTTGTCGCCTATTCGTTTGACACCTAAGTAGAAGTATATAATTTCGGTAGAGTAGAAGTGCTTAGCCATGCTTATCACCGTATAGGTGGCTTGTTGAATGACCTCTGAGTCATTGACAGATGAAACTTAACGCTGAGCTAGGCCAGTTGGCCTTGTTGAGCTTCTCTATCCTCTTCTACTCTGGGTGAAACTTACCATCTGAATACTGGCACGGGCGACAGCTGAATCAAGGATTGAAGGAGCGATTGACCGCCCTTCACGAGTTGAAGGGGGCAATCAGTCGTCCATGCCGCATAAGGCCTAATAAGTCTTGGATTTGAAGATTGTGATAACAGTACAGCCACATGCTATATGGGCACTGGCTTGGTCAAGTAAGCTAGCCAGCCTTAGGTGTCGATGTTGCCGTACCGCAGATGGGATAGCTGCCTTGCGAGGAGTATCCTCGGCACAGATGGGGGGACCGGTTTGAGGACGTACTCTCAGTTCCGTGCGCCAGACCCAGTGGGCATGTCACATCTTTGGGGGATCTAGTCCAAAGACCTCGTCACAATCTCCCTGTCGGTATACCAAATGGTGTACTTTACCAGCGGCCACTGGTGGCATCAAGACGAGATTGTGTCGTGTGGGTAAAGTGTACGACCTCTGCAGAGTGTAAAACTATTCGAATAGCCATGTCCACGGTCATGGACAACACATGAATCTTTCTTGACGTACAGGACCTGTCTTGCTTATTCCCTCTTTGCCCCTATTCTTGAAACCTATGAAGGACGTGAGTTCATCAAGGATCCTGACTTGATGAAAGTTGTTCTGAAGATAAAACATGTTTTCATCTAAAACTGCTTCCATCCAACTACTTTATTTGTTAAACAAAATTAGCTTTACGCAAATGAGCCATACAGCCTTCCTTTGAAGCCACATGTAGCTATTAGGTCCTTCCCCGAGGGAGGCATGTTGAGTACGTAATGTACTCATGGAAATAATTTTTTTGACAACAGAGTTGTATGGAGATGAAGGTGATGACTATGACTACTATGGCGATCCGTAGGAGTGAGGTCACGTGGACTACATCAACTGCCTGTGGCTGAGATGGAGTTGCTACGCATTGTACTTTCCGCTTCTAAATGTAATAAGTGTCATGAGACATTTATCTAGGTATGCCTTCTGGCAAGATATATTTAAAATTGTATTACCTTTTATGTATTGTGCAATGATATCATTTCACTGTGTTGTCAACAATGATCCTGGGGTTGACAAATATACACAGGAGGGTCTGGAAGTTAATTCTGGGTTCTCACACTCACGGTCATTGCCGAGTAGGGGGTCGGGGAGGCTTGAGGAGGCTGGCATGTGGAGGAGACATGGAGGCGTCCGACGAGGTGATGGCAGAGACGGCGAACGGCGGCGGGTGCTGTGATATCTACTACGCAACTTTATTCTTGTAGACACGTGTTGGGGATCTAAGCGCAAAGTTTTGTAGGATATTAGCAATTTCCCCTCAAGTGGATGACCTAAGATTTATCAATCCATGGGAGGCGTAGGATGAAGATGGTCTCTCTCAAACAACCCTGCAACCAAATAATAAAAAGTCTCTTGTGTCCCCAACACACCAAATACAATGGTAATTCGTATAGGTGCACTAGTTCGGTGAAGAGATGGTGATACAAGTGTAATATGGATAGTAGATATTGATTTTTGTAATACGAACAATAAAATACAGCAAGGTAGCAATTGATAAAACGAAGCACAGACGATATTGGCCTAGGTTCCGTACTTTCTCTAGTGCAATTGCTCAACAATGCTAATATAATTGGATCATATAAACATCCCTCAAGTGCGATGAAGAATCACTCCAAAGTTCTTATCTAGCGGAGAACATAAGAAGAAATTGTTTGTAGCTATTATTTCCGATCGATCTATCCACGTGTCCGTACTAAAGTAACACCAAGTTATTCTTTCCGATCGATCTATCAAGAGTTCGTACTAAAATAATACCAAGTTATTCTTTCCGATTGATCTATCAAGAGTTCGTACTAAAATAACACCAAAGCAAATTCAGATTCATAATACTCAATCCAACACAAAGAACCTCAAAGAGTGCCCCAAGATTTCTAGCGGAGAAACAAAAGACGAGAACGTGCATCAACTCCTATGCATAGATTACCCCAATGTCACCTGGGAATCCGCGTGTTGAGTGACAAAACATAACTCAAGTGAATCAATATAATACCCCATTGTCACCACGAGTATTCATATGCAAGAAATATATCAAGTGCTCTCAACCCGATAAAAGTATTCAATCTGATAAAACAAAATCTCAAAGGAAAAACTCAATTCATCAGAACAAGATAGAGAAGGAGAAACACCATATGATCCAACTATATTAACAAAGCCCGCGATACATCAAGATCATGCCATCTCAAGAACACGAGAGAGAGAGAGATTAAACACATAGCTACTGGTACAAACCCTCAGCCCCGAGGGTGGACTACTCCCTCCTCATCATGGTGGCCGCCAGGATGGTGAAGATGGCCACCGGTGATGATTTCCCCCTCCGGCGGAGTGCGAAAACGGGGTCTAGATTGGTATTTCGTGCCTACAAAGGCTTGCGGCAGCAGAACTTCTAATCTAGGGTTACCCCGAGGGTTTTTGGAATATTTGGGAATTTATAGGGAGAAGAGGCGGTGCGGGAGGCCACCGAGGTGGGCACAACCCACCTGGGCGCGCCTGGGGGGCCAGGCGCGCCCTGGTGGGTTGTGCATGTTGGGGAACATAGTAATTTAAATTTTTTCCTACGCACACGCAATATCCATCTAGGTGATGCATAGCAACAAGAGGGGAGAGTGTTGTCCATGTACCCTCGTAGACCGTAAGCGGAAGCGTTATGACAACGCGGTTGATGTAGTCGTACGTCTTCATGATCCGACCAATCCTAGCACCGAAGGTATGACAACTCCACGATCTTCACACATTCACCTTGGTGACATCGCACGAACTCTAGATCCGGCTAAGTGTCGAGGGAGAGCTTCGTCAGCACGACGGCATGATGACGGTGATGATGAAGTTACCGATGCAGGGCTTCGCCTAAGCACTACAACGATATGACCGAGGTGGAAATCTGTGGAGGGGGGCACCGCACATGGCTAAACAATCAACTTGTGTGTCTATGGGATGCCTCCCTCCCCTGTAAATAAAGGAGTGGAGGAGGGGTAGGGTCGGCCCTCTATGGCGCGCCCAAGGGGGAGTCCTATTCCTGGTGGGAGTAGGATTCCCCCCTTTCCTTGTTGGATTAGGAGAGAAGGAAGGGGGAGAGAGGGACAAGGAAAAGGGGCCCGACCCCCACCCCAATTTGGATTGGGCTTGGGGGGAGGCGCCCCCTCCTAGGCCGCCTCCTCCTCTCTCCCACTAAGGCCCATTAAGGCCCATACACTCCCTGGGGGGTTCCGGTAACCCCCCGGTACTCCGGTAAATGCCCAAACTCACCCGGAACCATTCTGATGTCTAACATAGCCTTCCAATATATCGATCTTTATGTCTTGACCATTTAGAGACTCCTCGTCATGTCCGTGATCATATCCGGGACTCCGAACAACCTTCGGTACATCAAAACACATAAAATCGTAATACCGATCGTCACCGAACGTTAAGCGTGCGGACCCTACGGGTTCGAGAACTATGTAGAATGACCGAGACTCATCTCCGGTCAATAACCAATAGCGGGATCTGGATTCTCATATTGGTTCCTACACATCATTATCGATCAAACCGCATAACAACATATGTTGTTCCCTTTGTCATCGGTATGTTACTTGCCCGAGATTCGATCGTCGGTATCTCAATACCTAGTTCAATCTCATTACCGGCAAGTCTCTTTACTCGTTCCGTAATGCAACATCCCATAACTAACTCATTAGTCACATTGCTTGCAAGGCTTATAGTGATGTCCATTACCGAGAGGGCCCAAAGACACCTCTCGATACACGGAGTGACAAATCCCAATCTCGATCTATGCCAACTCAACAAACACCATCAGAGACACCTGTGGAGCATCTTTATAGTCACCCAGTTACATTGTGACGGTTGATAGCACACAAAGTGTTCCCCGGTATTCGGGAGTTGCATAATCTCATAGTCATAGGAACATGTATAAGTTATGGAGAAAGAAATAACAGTAAACTAAATGATCAAAGTGCTAAGCTAACAGATGGTTCAAGTCAATCACATCATTCTCTAATGATGTGATCCTGTTCATCAAATGAAAACTCTTTTTCCATGGCTATGAAACTTAACCATATTTGATTAATGAGCTAGTCAAGTAGAGGCATACTAGTGACACTCAGTTTGTCTGTGTATTCACACATGTACTAAGTTTCCGGTTAATACAATTCTAGCATGAATAATAAACATTTACCATGATATAAGGAAATATAAATAACAACTTTATTATTGCCTCTAGGGCATATTTCCTTCAGTCTCCCACTTGCACTAGAGTTAATAATCTAGATTACGTTGTGATGATTCTAACACCCATGGAGTCTTGGTCCTGATCATGTTTTGCTCGTGAGAGAGGCTTAGTCAACGGGTCTGCAACATTTAGATCCGTATATATCTTGCAAACTCCCTCCTTGACTTGGTCTTGGATGGAATTTAAGCGTCTCTTCATGTGCTTGGTTGTCTTGTGAAATCTGGATTCCTTTGCCAAGGCAATTGCATCAGTATTGTCACAAAAGATTTTCATTATACCCGATGCACTACGTATGATACCTAGATCGGATATGAACTCCTTCATCCATACTCCTTCATTTGTTGTTTCCAAAGCAGCTATGTACTCTGCTTCACGCGTAGATCTCGCCACGACGCTCTGCTTGGAACTGCACCAACTGACAGCTCCACCATTCAATAAAAATATGTATCCTGTTTGTGACTTAGAGTCATCCGGATCAGTGTGAAGGCTTGCATTGATGTAACCGTTTACGACGAGCTCTTTGTCACCTCCATAAACGAGAAACATATCCTTAGTCCTTTTCAGGTATTTCAAGATGTTCTTGACCTCTATCCAGTGATCCACTCCTAGATTACTTTGGTACCTCCCTGCTAAACTAATAGTAAGGCACACATTAGGTCTGGTACACAGAATTGCATACATGATAGAACCTATGGCTGAAGCATAGGGAATGACTTTCATTTTCTCTCTATCTTCTGCAGTGGTCGGGCATTGAGTCTGACTCAGCTTCACACCTTGTAACACAGGAAAGAACCCTTTCTTTGCATGATCCATTTTGAGCTTCTTCAAAACTTTATCAAGGTATGTGCTTTGTGAAAGTCCAATTAAGTGTCTTGATCTATCTCTATAGATCTTGATGCCCAATATATAAGCAGCTTCACCGAGGTCTTTCATTGAAATAATATTATTTAAGTATCCTTTTATGTTATTCATAAAATCAGTATCATTTCTGATCAGCAATACGTTATCCACATATAATATCAGAAATGCTACAGATCTCCCACTCACTTTCTTGTAAATACAGGCTTCGCCGAAAGTCTGTATAAAACCATATGCTTTGATCACAATATCAAAACGTATATTCCAACTCCGAGAGGCTTGCACCAGTCCATAAATGGATCGCTGGAGCTTTCACACTTTGTTAGCACCTTTTGGATTGATAAAACCACCTGGTTGCATCATATACAACGCTTCTTTAAGATATCCATTAAGGAATGCAGTTTTGACATCCATTTGCCAAATTTCATAATCATAAAATGCGGCAATTGCTAACATGATTCGTACGGACTAAAGCATCGCTACAGGTGAGAAGGTCTCATCGTAGTCAACTCCTTGAACTTGTCGAAAACCTTTTGCAACAAGTCGAGCTTTGTAGACAGTAACATTACCGTCAGCGCCAGTCTTCTTCTTGAAGATCCATTTATTCTCTATGGCTTGCCGATCATCGGGCAAGTCAACCAAAGTCCACACTTTGTTCTCATAGATGGATCCCATCTCAGATTTCATGGCCTCAAGCCATTTTGGAATCTGGGATCATCATCGCTTCCTCATAGTTCGTAGGTTCGTCATGGTCAAGTAACATCACCTCCAGAACAGGATTACCATACCACTCTATTGCAGATCTTACTCTGGTAGACCTACAAGGTTCGGTAGAAACTTGATCATAAGTTTCATGATCTGTAAGTGCAACTATCCCTGGGTGGTTTTAGTAATTCCTAACAACATATAGCTCATTGAGCTAATGCTATTCCAAGATGAATATTTCAGGAAAGCTCAATGATTGGCATGGCATGGATTAGAAAGTGGACCCTTCAAAATACTAAGGATAAAAGATTGGCTCAAGCTCAAACACTACTAGGAAAAGGGCTAAAGATAGGATTGACACTAATGGCGCACCAGAGATGTGGTGCGCCACTACTATATACTAATAGCGCACCAGGTGGAGGTACGCCATTAGTGTGGAAGACACTAATGGCGCACCAAACAAAAGGTGCGCCACTAGTAACAAAAAAAATTTCTTTCCATTTTTTCAAACATACTAATGGCGCATTCGGGCAAAGTGCGCCATTAGTAGTTAGAACTACTAATGGCGCACCGGTGACAAAGTGCGCCAGTAATTTGTGTTTTTTTTTACTTTTTGGCAACACTACTAATGGCGCACTGTTGCACAGTGCGCCATTACTAGTTTGTGCGCCATTACTAGTTTAAACTAGTAATGGCGCACTGTGCAACGGTGCGCCATTAGTATAAAAATTATTTTTTTTACTTTTTTGCAAAACTACTAATGGCGCATCATTTACTTTTTTACTTTTTATTTATTTTTACTTTTTTGCATCATTTATCGGGACGAGCACGCGGAGTCTACCATATGTCCGGTGTGCGGCGTCACTCGATACAAGAAGAGGAAGAAAGCTCCTCAAAAATCGGTGTGGTACTTTTCGATCACTCCTCGTCTGCAGCGGTATTTCACGGACCCTAAGGTAGCAAAGCTCATGCGTTGGCACGCGGATAGGGAGGAGAAGAAGCGGGAAGATGACGAAAATGATCCGGAGATAAATAAAAAAGACAAGATGCTGAGTCACCCTAAGGATGCGAGCCAGTGGTGAGGACACTCGATCTCGATCCCCCTCCACCGCCGCCGACGAGCACCCGGCCCCCCGCACCCTCCCCCGCTCCGCCGCCGCCAACGGGCACCCCCCGCACCCTCCCCCACTCCACCGCCGCCGCCGATGATATTTTCAAGTAACAAATTTGAACATATTTTTTAAAAAATTATTACTGTTTTTATAAAAAAATATTACTGTTATGATTTAAACAAGTTTGAACATATTTAAACACAAATAAATATCAAACAGCATTTAAAATGCAAAAAAAAATATTGCGGAGCCTGGGAATCGAACCCAGGACCTCCTGGTGTGTGTGCTGTGTGCTGACCAGTCAGGCTAGTGGGCGGGTTCTAATGTGGATTGGGTTAGGTGCAATATAACCTGTGCTCGAACTGTAATAAAAAACATTCTAATGGCGCACCGCTGCAGGGTGCACCATTGCTATCTAAAAAAAAGATCTCTAATGGCGCACCGAGGAGTGGAGAGCCATTAGTAAGCTATCCTCCCTCTCCCTCACCAGATCCCCTTCGACCCTCTCTCCCTCGCCACCAGATCCACCCGCGCGCTGCCTCGACCCACGACGCCGCCGCCCCGACCCTCACCGGACTCCACCCCCGCGCCCCCGCGCCCCCACCCCCGCCGCCCCCGTGCCCCCACCCCCGCCGCCCCGACCCTCGCCGGACTCCACACCCCCGCCGCCCCCGCGCCCCCTCCCCCGCCGGACTCCACACCCCCGCCGCCCCCGTGCCCCCGCGCCCCCATCCCTGCCGCCCCGACCCTCACGCTAGGGTTCCTCGCCCCGCCGCCCGCTCCTCTCCTCCACCTCAAACGAGCGAGCGCCTCTTCCGACCCCTGCAGCAGCCGGCGACCTCGGCCCCGACGCACGCGCCCACCCCGCTGGCCCCTGCCGTCCTCCGCCTCTGGTCTCCCCAGCAGCAGCCAGCGAACCAAGGACGGTGCCGTGACCATCGTCGCCACCTCCCGCCGTCTCTCCCTGTGCGTGGCCGGCGGCTGCTCTCCTTCGACGCGCTGCCCATGGTGAGCCCCTCTTCCTTACTCACCTCCATGTTCCTTGTTCATCTCTCTGTTCCGTGTTCCTCTCTTGTCCATGCTGCTATTTACATGGATCAATGGATGTTGGATAGATGGATGTGTGTTGATGTTAGGTAGTAGATGGTTTGCTTGATGGTTGGTTGAATTGTGCTAGTTGCTTGCTAGATGGATGGACGAATGGTGCGAGTATGTAGACATCTTTTGCTACTATGAAGGGTCAGTGCTAGTGTAAAGGGTAGTAGTAATTCGTTCCCTTTTGCTTATGCCTGGTGCTAATTTGCTGCTGTTAGCTTTGTGTGGCTTCTTATTATTCTCTAAATCGTTCTTCAAAGCAGGCTTTGCATCGCTTTAGGTAGTTTTCTCCATGTTTTACCAAGTGACATGTTAACAGCTTGCTAGTTTAGGATACATAATTAATGCCTTTAAATGGTGCACTCTGTAAATGCCTTTAAATATAACCTTGCTAGTTTAGGATACATAATTGCAGAGAAATAATCACATCAATGCCTTTAAATGGTGCACTCTGTAAGAAATTAATAACCTAGCATCACAATTCAGAAATACTCCTGCTACTCATGTAGGTGCCGCATGAGTTTTTTTGGTTTTGTTACTGCTAGGTAGGTTGATAAGGAGAACTGCATATTTGACAGGCACAATGTCCTGTTTTTTTAGTAGGAGCACATTTTACATACAGTTTGGAGTACTAGCTCAGATACTGGTTCAGATTTTGATGTGCTTGCTTGTTACTGTAAGTGAGTTTATAATTGCACCCACTTGCTCGTCCTCATATTTTCTGTAGCCATGCAATTTATAATTGCACCCACTTGCAGCAACTAGCTGGAGTAGATTATGGCAAGTGAAAGCAACAAATTCTCTACAATTCGAAAGCTCAATATCCTTGCAGTAGGAAGAGCTTGCTTTAACTGAATTTGGACTTGGTGCACTAGCTTGGCAATTTTGCTTGCTTGCACCGCTTGAGTAGTTCTCCATCTAATGTAGTCAATAGATGTTGTCAAGTGATTGTGTCATGGTTTTGGTTCTTTTTTAAAAAAAGGAAAGCCACTTGTTCAGGCTTCAAGAAAATATTTTCTCAGAATATTACTGCTAAGCCCAAGCTTGTTAATCAGCATGTACATTTCTGTCATATATTGCTAATGTCTGCTCAGATGTGTGCTTGCTATTGTCACCTATCTTTTCTTCTTCTACATGATATGGAACCTTATGATACTGCACCAATAGCCTTTGTGCATCCAAGTTATCAAACTATGTGAACTAGAAACAAAAATAGAGAGAATTGATCATTACTTTTCTGAACTGTCGCAGAAGCCTCAGTAGTTCTTTCAAGTTCATACATTGAAAGGCTTGTTTCACAATTTCTGAATTACTTGTGATGCCTCTGAATTACTTGTGATGCCTATTATCATGCATGTTTTATGATCTGTTGTAAGGGTACTAATTGGTCTCTTCTACTGCTTATCAGAGATGGCGGGAAGCAGCCACCGCTGCTCTGCAACACCGCAGTACGAGTTGGATGCTTCCGAGTTCTTCACTATCATACTTGGGACTTCAGTATCATCCATGACACAGGTATATAAAATGAGAGATCTCCCCTTCACCCATCTCATTATGATATCTGTTGTTTGCTACAGCACTCATTGTCCCAAACTGCAGAGGCTGCCTGACAGTTTTATGAACATGCTGATGGGTGAAGATCCGCCAAATAATGTGAAGCTGCGATAGGCCGGCAGCGGGTTTCGCAGGCTGTGGGATGTGGAGTTGGTGATCAAGGAGGGCCACATGTACTTGTCTCGTGGGTGGGAGAAGTTCTACCGTGCCTATGACCTGCGGCTGGGGTACTTCCTTCTCTTCAGGTACGACGACGACGCCACCATGCTCATCATGAAGGTGTTCAACGCGACTATGTGTGCATGCACTACGCTGAAGATTATGATGCCGGTACGTTCTACCTCTTCTTATTCCTCTACATTTGGCTTTGTCTCACATCGATTGTTAACGGTCATTGTTGCATTTGGACAGTTAATGGGAGCAACAGCAGCGACAATGGCTACAGCCAACGTAGCAGCGACTATGGCTGTAGCGAAAGCAGCAGCGATTCTGGCTGTAGCGAAAGCAGCAGCGATTCTGGCAGCAGCATAGACAACAAGAAGGATGATCCGGACTGGAGTGCGGGAGAAGAGGAGCAGAGTGGGGATGAGGAGCTGCAGGATGACGATGGGCATAAGGCTGAGGATGACCTAGCACTGGTGGTGGCTGACCAAGGGCAAGAGATGGTGGTGGCTGACCATGGGCAAGAGATAGTGGTGGCTGACCATGGGCAAGAGATGGAGGTGGCTGAGGATGACCTAGCGATGGTCGTGCCTGAAGGTGGCCTCGCGATGGTGGTGGTGCCTGACAATGACCACGCACCGGTGGTGGCGCCGGTGATCCCACAGCTGGGCGACATGACCACGCCAATTGAGGTAGAAGACTACATCCCACTGCCTCCACCGCCTCCACCGCCTCGCCGCTCTTGGCGCATCAAGCTGAGGAAGGAGAAGGAGAAGAACAATGCATGAGAACTGAACTTTGTCAGGTATGTCAGATCTCCAAAATGATATATATATATATATACTTAGTTACCTATGTTATCTCTAATATGCTTAGTTTCCTATAGGTTAGCTTCATTTTACCTAAGTTGGCTCTAATATGCTAACTTAGAGCTTATATGCTTAGTTTCCTATAGGTTAGCTCCAAAATAACTTATGTTAGCACAAAATGATCAAGTTTACATAATAAGCTTATAGTCTTTTTCTTATTCTTCTTCTTTTCCAAAATGACATAGGTTAGCTTCATTTTACCTAAGTTGGCTCTAATATATTAACTTAGATCTTATATGCTTAGTTTCCTATAGGTTAGCTCCAAAATAACTTATGTTAGCACAAAATGATCAAGTTTACATAATAAGCTTATAGTCTTCTTCTTATTCTTCTTCTTTTCCAAAATTCTTCTTATTCTTCTTCTAGTGTTCTTCTTCTTCTAGTATTCTTCTAGTATTCTTCTAGTATTCTTCTAGTCTTCTTCTTTTTCTTCTTCTAACTTCTTGTTTATCATTTTGCAGATTTGATTTAATTCACGGAAGCTTGCATGGATGGAGTGCTTATTTTCCATTTGTGTTTTTATTTTGTATCAATGTGAAACTTTTGTGAATTGATGGATAACGGTGTTGGATGAACAATGTGAAACTTCTATAATATGTAACGATGGAACTATGTGTTGGCTATGTATGTATATATGATGGAACTTGTGTGTTGGCTATGATTGTTATATGGATGCTTGTTGTATATATATGTGTTGGATATATCATAGGTGAAATAGTGACCTGAGATTAAGAAAAAAAATTAAAAAAAATTGTTACTAATGGCGCACTACCATGTGGTGCGCCATTAGTATAGCAGACACTAGTGGCGCACCATGAGCAAAACTAATGGCGCACTGCCTGGTGCGCCATTAGTAAAAATTACTAGTGGTGTGCTACTAATGGCGCACCGGTGATGCGCCATTAGTAGGCAAAACCGGTGCGCCATTAGTAGGCCTTTTCCTAGTAGTGAAAGCATAAGACTCTACATTTTCTATTCTAGTGATCCAAGATCACATTGAGTCTATAGGAAAAGCCAATACTATTAAGAAGGGATGACGTGTTGCTTAATGAGGTGCTTGCTCAAAGTGCTTAGTGATATGCTCCAAAACCCTCCACTACTTTCTCACATGCACATATGTCCCAAACCAAAAGTCAAACTCGGCCCCACCGATTCTTTCTATCCGGCGCCACCGAGTTCAGTTGACATAGCCACTTCCAGAAACCCTAATCAGTTTGGTCTCACCGATAGGGATCTCGGTCTCACTGAGATGGGATTGTAATCTCTCTGTTTCCCTTCGTAACATTTCGGTAAAACCGGGATGAGTGATCGGTCCCACCGAGATTGCAATGTAAACTCTCTGTTTCCCTTTCGTAACACTTCAGTCCAACCGAGATGAGCGAATCGGTCCTACTGAGTTTGCCTGACCAACTCTCTGTTAGTCCATTACCAAAATCGGTCTCACCGAGTTTGTGTAATCGGTCTCACCGAGATTACGTTATGCCCTAACCCTAAAGAAATCGGTCCCACCGAGTTGACATGTCGGTCCCACCGAGAATCCTAACGTTCACATTTTGAACTAAATCGGTCTGACCGAGTTTCATGATTCGGTCCCACCGAGTTTGTTGATTTGTGTGTAACGGTTAGATTTTGTGTGGAGGCTATAAATACCCCTCCGCCTACTCTTCATTCAAGGTGAGAGCCATCAGAACATGCCTACACTTCCAATACACATTTTCTGAGAGAGAACCACCTACACTTGTGTTGAGGTCAAGATATTCCATTCCAACCACATAAATCTTGATCTCTAGCCTTCCCCAAGTTGCTTTCCACGCAAATCCTCTTTCTACCAAATCCAATCCTATGAGAGAGAGTTGAGTGTTGGGGAGACTATCATTTGAAGCACAAGAGCAAGGAGTTCATCATCAACACACCATTTGTTACTTCTTGGAGAGTGGTGTCTCCTAGATTGGCTAGGTGTCACTTGGGAGCCTCCGACAAAGATTGTGGAGTTGAACCAAGGAGTTTGTAAGGGCAAGGAGATCGCCTACTTCATGAAAATCTACCCCAGTGAGGCAAGTCCTTCGTGGGCGACGGCCATGGTGGGATAGACAAGGTTGCTTCTTCATGGACCCTTCGTGGGTGGAGCCCTTCGTGGACTCGCACAACCGTTACCCTTCGTGGGTTGAAGTCTCCATCAATGTGGATGTACGATAGCACCACCTATCGGAACCACGCCAAAAATCTTCGTGTCTACATTGCGTTTGCTCCCTCCAAACTCCTCCCTTTACCTTCATATGCAATTGCTTTATATTCTGCTGCTATACTCTTAGAATTGCATGTGTAGGTTGATTACTTGTTTGTGCTAAGTTGCTAAAATATGCCAAGAACTAAAATTGGGAAAAGGCTAGATTTTTATTTGGTCAAGTAGTCTAATCACCCCCCTCTAGACATACTTTCGATCCTACAAGTGGTATTAGAGCTTTGGTTTCCATTTGCTTTGATTTCCATAACGTTTGGTGATCATATCCTTGGTTTCACAACCTAGGAGAGTATGGCGTCTAGCGAGGGAAATTACCACCGTAGAGGTCCTTACTTTGATGGTACTAATTTTGCTAGCTGGAAGCATAAGATGAAAATGCATATTCTTGGACATAACCCCGCCATTTGGGCTGTTGTGTGTATTGGCTTGCAAGGTGAATTCTTTGATGGGAGAGAACCAAACCGTGAAGCTACCGCGGAAGAGTTGAAGATGCTACAATACAATGCTCAAGCTTGTGATATTCTCTTTAACGGATTGTGCCCCGAAGAATTCAACAAAATCAGCCGTCTTGAGAATGCAAAGGAAATCAGGGATGCTTTGATTGACATGCACGAAGGTACCAACTCCGTCAAGGAATCCAAATTGGGTGTGCTTCAAAGTCAATTTGACCAGTTCAAAATGAAGGATGGTGAAGGTGTTGCTGAAATGTATTCTAGGCTTGCTCTCATCACAAATGAGATTGCCGGCTTAGGAAGTGAAGAGATGACCGACAAATTCATCATCAAGAAGATCCTAAGAGCCTTGGATGGAAAATATGATACCGTGTGCACATTGATCCAAATGATGCCCAATTACAAAGATCTCAAGCCAACGGAAGTCATTGGAAGAATTGTTGCTCATGAGATGTCACTCAAGGATAAGGAAGAGCTCCACAACAAGTCAAGTGGTGCTTACAAAGCCTCATGTGATGCTCCCACATCATCAAGCGAGAAACAAATCTTCAATGAAGAATTGAGCCTAATGGTAAAGAACTTCAACAAGTTCTACAAGAATAGAAGCAAAGAAAGAAGTTCCAAGTCAAGGTCCTACAATGACAAAAGATCTTCTAGTCGTGAGCATAATTGCTACAATTGTGGTAGACCCGGACACTACTCCAATGAGTGTACGGCTCCCTACAAAAGAAGAGAAGATTCTCCCAAAAGAAGAAGTAGAAGAGAAGAATCACCACCAAGAGAAAGTAGGAGTAGAGATGATCGTTATGAACGAAAACCCTCTCGGAGAAGCAAGGACTCGGAAAGGAAAGAAAAGTCATCAAGGAGCTACACAAAAAGAAGACATCAAGCTCATGTTGGTGAATGGGTATCCGGCTCCGACTCCGACAATCACTCCGACTACGAATATACTCAAGATGAAGATGTTGCCGGTCTAGCACTTGCGTCAACCAACTCCTACGACATATTTGACTCACCAAATGAAGGAATTGGAAGGTGCTTCATGGCCAAAGGTCCAAAGGTAACACATCCCGAGTATGTTTATTTCAATAGTGATGAAGATGATTTGCTAGGTGATGATGATTTACTTGTTGACAACTCTAGTGATGAAAACTATGATGAAACGTCAATTAATAATGCTAATCAAGATAAAATGAATTATAATGATAAGAAGGATATTGAGCGTATAACTAAAGAACAAAACACTCTTAAGTTAGCTCATGAAACTACCTTGGAAAATCATCGAGAACTTTTAAAGACTCATGATAAGTTACGTTTTGAAAAGCTCAACCTTGAGCAAGAGCATGAGTTTTTAAAGGCAATCAATGATGATCTTCACAACAAAAGTTCTTCTTACATTGCCAAGCGTTTACTCTTGTCTACTTACGTGCCACAAGTTAAATCTAGCAACAAGAGCAAGAAAGATTCTTCATCTAGTAGTAACAACAATCATGCTAAATCCAATATTGTTGCTTCTAGTAGTTCTCTTGATTCCACTAATGATTCTCTTAGCTAAGTTACACTTGAGCAAGAAAATAGCTTATTGAAGGGAATTATAGAGAAAGGTGTTTACAAGAGCCTTGCGGGGACCAAGCAATTTGAGGAAATTATACGCAAGCAAGGAAGACACCGGAAGAATCAAGGTGTTGGTTTTGAATGAAAGTTCAATGCCAATGGAGTTGAGTGGGAAGAAGATCAATACCCCAAGACAAAGTTTGTTCCTCAACAAGAGAAGTATGATCCTACTTCTTTCAAAGGGACACAAGCTCAAGATGATCTTCCACCACAAGACCAGAAGCAAAAAGGCAAGGACAAGCTTCAAGAGGAGATTGATGCATTTGAAGGAGCACCCAAGGCCTTGGTCAAGTGGGTTCCCAAGACCACATCAAGTTCTACTTCATCAAGTACAACTACAACTCCAAGGGTTCCCATCAAGATGGTGTGGATCCAGAAGAAGAAGAACTAGGGAGTTCTTGAGGGTGACTCCACCAACATATTTCACTCTTATCATTTTGGCGAGGACAAGTGCAAACAACCTCCATATCTTGCACTAGTTCAAGGAGTTACAAACCCTCTTGTTGGTAAGACAAGGGACAAGTGAAACTCACTCCAAAGGATTGCTCCAAATGATCTACATCAACATTGAGCATCTACATCTTCAACACCTACATGAAGTCATCATCGACAAAACCCAAGGTTAGTTCATCCCTCTTAGGCAGGATATCACATCTAGGGGGAGATTTACTCTAACCAATTGAGCTAAAGCGACTCTAATGGTGTGAACACAACAATGCTTTATGTAAAAGTGGTAACCCCACTTGTGCTTAAACGATGAGTATGACCTATGTTCAAATGTTCTCATTTGACTCCTAAGTCAATATACTCATATATAGATGACCTAGTCATCGCCAAATTGCTTGATAGATGCTAGAGTGTTTGTGCATGCTTTGTCACATATTTCATTTACCATTTTATTGTGTGAGCATGTTGGTTGCATATTTTACTCATTCGAGGACATCCATTTGTTGTTTTGATTGTTTGGCTCTTTCTCTTTTGCCAAATGGATGGACAAGAATGCCTAAGAACTCCCTCTAGCTATCTATGCTTTTTCTCGTCTCAAACTCTATTCATGCTACATCACAAAGTTTGAACAAGTCAGATTTGAACCACTCTGTGTGAGGAGCACTCGGAGTTCCCGATTCATCATAGACTTAAACTTCCAAAACCTCTTTGTGTATCTCGGTCTGATCGATTCATCCTTCTCAGTCCTACCGAGTCACTAAGTTGACCTAGGGTTTTCAATCTCGGTGCAACCGATTAGAACCTTTCGGTCACACCGAGTTGCAGTAACTGCATGCAGTTTTGCATCTCGGTGCCACCGAGTCGTTCCACTCGGTCACACCGACGGGCCAAAATTTGGAAAATTTTCCGAACCTCCTCGCCCACGCATAACCAACTCTGCCTCCTCGGGTCTTCGGATCGTCCTCTCGTCGTGAGCGACTTCTCGCCGCTGGTCTCCGCCGCCGTCAACGAAAATCTTCACCGCCGTTGCCGCCGTAGCAAGTTCGTCGCCGAACTAGGGTACGAACTTGATCATTGTGCTAATCGTTAACTCCGATTCTTAGCACATTGCTTTGCCATGATTCTTTCCACGTTTGAAATCATCCTGTCCAGCAAAAACATCTTGTAGATTAGTTTTGATTTGAAAATTTAGGGTTAGGTCTCCACCGAATTCATCTCGGACCGACTGAGTTGTAGAAATTGGTCTCACCGATTTTGGCTTAGGCCAGAGCACACGCATTTTCGGTCTGACCGAAAATTGCAAATCGATGTGACCGAGTTCAATTCTCTGTGAAACACTAGCAGTCTCGGTGCCACCGAACTGTGACTCGGTCTGACCGAGTTCACTAGTTTAGATTCCAAAAACTGCTTCGGTATCACTGAGTTTACAAATCGGTAGATCCGAAATGCTTTCTGTGTAGAACTAAAACTAAGTTTTTAATTCATCCTTTTTGCAAAACTCCTGTACTTTGTGATGCTCATCTACTCTACCTCATCTATAATCTATTCATAGGGTCTGCTGTTAGGTTGCCTGCACGATGTCTGACCAAAGTGATAGCCGAAACAAGTCTAAGGAGCAGGTTCAACTATGTGAGGGCACTAATCCCTCCAGTTCATCTAATGATGGCAGCAGGAGCACACCAAGTAACTTGCATAAGGCAGCCACCAGAACAAGAAATAAGAAGACCTCAGATTCAGAGGATGAGGATTATGTGGCTGTTGAGGAAGAAGTTAGCTCCAAGAAAAAGGTGCTGAAAAAGGAGTATGGCTCAGCTGCTACACTCAAGCCAGGGATGCATAAGAAGGCACCAGCAAAGAGAGTCCCCATGTCTAAGGCCAGAGCATCCACTGCTGAAACCTCCAAGCCATCTGATGAGGCAGTTGGAGAAGGCAAGAAAAGGAAGGAAAGGGTCAAGAAGACCACTGCGGGAGTGCTTGGCGGATCATCAATTATGAGAGATGATGATGAAGAGGAAGAGGATGCTGCACCAGCACCCAAAGCTCAAAAGTTCATGGGAGATGCAATCAGATAAGGGGCTGCTCCACCTAAGCCCAAAGCTGCTCCCAAGACAGCCGCTCCATCTCAGAAGCCCAATTGAAGCACTAGAAACATTTCTGCTGAAGAAAAGAACAAGGCCCCAGTGCCTGAAGCTACTGAAGAATATGAAACTCAAGTGTTGAGGAAGTTGAAACCCAAGATCCCTGACCACAATGATGCACATCCAGTTGCAGAAAACATGAAAATCAGGAAGGATGCAGGATTGAGAATATGGAGAGAGTCTGATCCATATGCTATCAGGAGAAGAACTGCTATGGACTATAGGTTTCACACTAAGGAACAGCAGGACTTCTATGAGACGGTGTTGCTTGACAAGAAGCCCATTGTGTGTGATATGAGATGGGTAGACTGGGAGTACATTCAAAAGAATGAAGATCACTATCCTAGAGTGTATGACAGTTTTAAGGCATGTGGAGTTGATGAATTTGGTGCCCAGAAGCTCACCAAGTGAAATGATGAGCTGATCATGCAGTTCTACTCCACTGCCCATTTCTATCCAGATGGGAAGATCGTTTGGATGTCTGAGGGTACTAGGAACCAATCGTCTGTTGATGAATGGGCTCAGTTCATCAATGCCCCCAAAGAAAGCAAAGATGACTTGGACATTTATGCAAAGAAGAAGAAAGACCACAACACTATGGCCAACATGTACAAGGAGATCCCAGATGCTGCTTTGGATACACACAAGTTTGGATCTGTCCACTACCTGTTGTCTGGTTTGCCAACAATCAACTGGATTCTGAGACGCTCACTGCTACCCAAGTCAGGTGATCACAAGATGATCAGAGGACATGCCATCAACTTGTTGCACATATTTGATGTCCCACAGAAGTTCAAGGTCATGAGTTTGATTGTTGAGACAATCAAGAGGACAGCTGCTGACCAGAAGATTAGTTGTGGGTATGCCCCACAAATTCAGGAGCTCATTAACTCAAAGATGGGCACATGCACATATCTTTTGGACAAGGAGCACCTGCCCATCTATCCTGAATTTGAAGACAACACTATGGTGATGGATGAAAATGAACCATCTTCAGCTCAAGCACATTAAAAGAGAGAGAAGGCAAAGGCAGAGAAAGCTGCAAAGATGCCAACTGTTGAAGAGGCATCTCAAGTGTTCTTGATCCAAACAAGATCAACTTGGATATCTGATCCAATCCACCCTGAGGATTGAGAAGGGCTTGGCCACCCTGACTAAGAACCAGGAGAGTTTGGAGAGGATCGTTGAGTAGAAGTTCTATGATCTGGATGTCAAGGTCACCGAGATCCAAACTGCAGTTGAGCAGCTACAGGAGGAAGCAGAGGAGAGGAAGGGAAAGTCTACTATTGATGCATTCAAGAGAGTGCCACGAGGTCCAAGGTCTGCTGCAGTGCCTGTGACAGACACTATAGCTACATCATCATCACCAGCAGCCACAGCTCCAGTGCCACCTCCAGCACCCACTCCATCAGCTCCAACTACTTCATTGGAAGCCTTCGTCCTTGGAGTTCTCTCTACACCACCTCCAGAAGATCAAGCCTGAGAGTCGTTTAGCACTATGCATTTTTGAACTTTTTGGTAACTTGTTGCCAAAGAGGGAGAAAAATGTATAGGTATAGATCATAGGCTTCGAGAGAGAGAGTGTTGGTTTTTTATCTCTCTTCGCACTTATTTGGTTTGAAACTTTATTGTGTGCTTGTGTGAGCTACTTGTGAGATACTTGTTGATCATGTGTTTGATCATATGCTACATTAATGTTTGGTTGAAGGATGCTATCTTTATATCTCTTATATGATCATTCACTTGCTTGGTGATGAGTGCATGCTTTTAATCTCTATCATTTTGAGCGCTCCACCATGATGTATGTGACATGGAAGAGTAACCAATGATCCTAATTGATTGTGCATTTGCATTCAAAAGCAAATATTTTAAATAATGCACAAATTTAGCATGAGCTCTTGCTTATCACATACATCTCAAAGCGACAATGTTTTTCAATCTTATTTATCATTTGTCGAAGCTTTGATCTATATGTTGTCATCAATTACCAAAAAGGGGGAGATTGTAAGTGCAAATATCCCTGGGTGGTTTTGGTAATTCCTAACAACATATAGCTCATTGAGCTAATGCTATTCCAAGATGAATATTTCAGGAAATCTCAATGATTGGCATGGCATGGATTAGAAAGTGGACCCTTCAAAATGCTAAGGATAAAAGATTGGCTCAAGCTCAAAGCACAAGACTCTACATTTTCTATTTTAGTGATCCAAGATCACATTGAGTCTATAGGAAAAGCCAATACTATTAAGAAGGGATGAGGTGTTGCTTAATGAGGTGCTTGCTCAAAGTGCTTAGAGATTGCAATGTAAAACCGGGATGAGTGATCGGTCCCACCGAGATTGCAATGTAAACTCTCTGTTTCCCTTTCGTAACACTTCAGTCCAACCGAGATGAGCGAATCGGTCCCACTGAGTTTGCCTGACCAACTCTCTGTTAGTCCATTACCAAAATCGGTCTCACCGAGTTTGTGTAATCGGTCTCACCGAGATTACGTTATGCCCTAACCCTAAAGAAATCGGTCCCACCGAGTTGACATGTCGGTCCCACCGAGAATCCTAACGTTCACATTTTGAACTAAATCGGTCTGACCGAGTTTCATGATTCGGTCCCACCGAGTTTGGTGATTTGTGTGTAACGGTTAGATTTTGTGTGGAGGCTATAAATACCCCTCCGCCTACTCTTCATTCAAGGTGAGAGCCATCAGAACATGCCTACACTTCCAATACACATTTTCTGAGAGAGAACCACCTACACTTGTGTTGAGGTCAAGATATTCCATTCCAACCACATAAATCTTGATCTCTAGCCTTCCCCAAGTTGCTTTCCACGCAAATCCTCTTTCTACCAAATCCAATCCTATGAGAGAGAGTTGAGTGTTGGGGAGACTATCATTTGAAGCACAAGAGCAAGGAGTTCATCATCAACACACCATTTGTTACTTCTTGGAGAGTGGTGTCTCCTAGATTGGCTAGGTGTCACTTGGTAGCCTCCGACAAAGATTGTGGAGTTGAACCAAGGAGTTTGTAAGGGCAAGGAGATCGCCTACTTCGTGAAGATCTAGCCTAGTGAGGCAAGTCCTTCGTGGGCGACGACCATGGTGGGATAGACAAGTTTGCTTCTTCATGGACCCTTCGTGGGTGGAGCCCTCCGTGGACTCGCGCAACCGTTACCCTTCATGGGTTGAAGTCTCCATCAATGTGGATGTACGATAGCACCACCTATCGGAACCACGCCAAAAATCTCTGTGTCTACATTGCATTTGCTCCCTCCAAACTCCTCCCTTTACCTTCATATGCAATTGCTTTACATTCCGCTGCTATACTCTTAGAATTGCATGTGTAGGTTGACTACTTGTTTGTGCTAAGTTGCTAAAATCTGCCAAGAACTAAAATTTGGAAAAGGCTAGATTTTTATTTGGTCAAGTAGTCTAATCACCGCCCCCCCCCCCCTCTAGACATACTTTCGATCCTACATGATCAACATCATTAGATTCCTCACTTACTAGTGTAGGAATCACTGTTACTGATTTCTGTGATGAACTGCTTACCAATAAGGGAGCAGGTACAGTTACCTCATCAAGTTCTACTTTCCTCCCACTCACTTCTTTCGAGAGAAACTCCTTCTCTAGAAAGGATCCATTCTTAGCAACGAATATCTTGCCTTCGGATCTGTGATAGAAGGTGTACTCAATAGTCTCCTTTGGGTATCCTATGAAGACACATTTCTCCGATTTGGGTTTGAGCTTATCAGGGTGAAGTTGTTTCACATAAGCATCGCGGCCCCAAACTTTAAGAAACGATAACTTGGGTTTCTTGCCAAACCACAGTTCATAAGGTGTCATCTCAACGGATTTGGATGGTTCCCCATTTAACGTGAATGTAGCCGTCTATAAAGCATAACCCCAAAATGATAGCGGTAAATCAGTGAGAGACATCATAGATCACACCATATCTAATAAAGTGCGGTTACGACATTCGGACACGCCATTACGCTTTGGTGTTCCAGGTGCCGTGAGTTGCGAAACTATTCTGCATTGTTTCAAATGAAGACCAAACTCATAACTCAACTATTCTCCTCCACGATCAGATCATAGAAACTTAATTTTCTTATTCCGATGATTTTCCACTTCACTCTGGAATTCTTTGAACTTTTCTAATGTTTCAGGCTTATGTTTCATCAAGTAGATATACCCATATCTGCTCAAATCATCTATGAAGGTAAGAAAATAACGATACCCGCCACGAGCATCAACATTGCAACGCCCTCGATGCGGCTATATCTCCTACGTGTCGAAGCACGACTTAGAGGCATAACCGCATTGAAAGCAATGTTGCAAGTAAGGTAATCTTCACAACAACCCATGTAAATAGATAAAAGGGGAAAAGGTACATAGTTGGCTTACACTCGCCACGTCACACAAATACATGAATAACATTACAATCATCCAATACACTCATGGTCCGACTACGGTACCAAAATAAAAGATCAACCCCCACATGCGACACGGTCCCCGATTGCCCCAAGTGGGCACCACTACTGATCATCTGGGAAAGACACATAGTAACGGCGAGAGTCTTCATCGAACTCCCACTTGAGCTCAAGTGCATCGTCTGGAACAGTATCAACGGTCCCTGCATCTGGTTTTGGAAGTAAACTGTGAGTCACGGGGACTCAACAATCTCGCACCCTCGCGATCAAGACTATTTAAGCTTATAGGTAAGGCAAGGTATGATGTGGAGCTGCAGCAAGCGACTAGCATATATGGTGGCTAACATACGCAAAAGAGAGCGAGAAGAGAAAGTAAAAGCACGGTCGAACAACTATGATCAAGAAGTGATCCTAGAACAACCTACGTCAAACATTACTCCAACACCGTGTTCACTTCCCGGACTCCGCCGAGAAGAGACCATCACGGTTACACACGCGGTTGATTCATTTTAATTAAGTTAAGTTTCATGTTATTTACAACCGAACATTAACAAATTCCCATTTGCTCATAACCGTGGGCACGACTTTCGAAAGTTCAAATCCCTGCAGGGGAGTCCCAACTTAGCCCATCACAAGCTCTCATGGTCAACGAAGGATATTCCTTCTCCCGAGACATTCCGATCAGACTCGGCATCTCGGTTACAAGACATCCTCGACAATGGTAAAATAAGTCCAGCAACACCGCCCGAATGTGCCGACAAATCCCGATAGGAGCTGCACATATATCATCCTCAGGGCACACTCAGATGAGACATCCTACGAGTAAAACCAACCCTCAAGTTGCCCCAAGGTGGCCCCGTAGTCTACTCGGTCGGACCAACACTCAGAGGAGCACTGGCCCAGGGGGTTTAAATAAAGATGACCCTTGGGCTCCGGAAACCCAAGGGAAAAAGAGGCTAGGTGGAAAATGGTAAAACCAAGGTTGGGCTTTGCTGGAGGAGTTTTATTCAAGGCGAATTGTCAAGGGGTTCCCATTATAACCCAACCGCGTAAGGAACGCAAAATCCGGGAACATAACACCGATATGACGGAAAACTAGGGCGGCAAGAGTGGAACAAAACACTAGGAAAAAGGCCAAGCCTTGCACCCTTTACCAAGTATATAGGTGCATTAAGATAACAAGATAATAAGGTGATATCCCAACAATAAACAATGTTCCAACAAGGAACGATCACCAATCTTCACCTGCAACTAGCAACGCTATAAGAGGGGCTGAGCAAAGCGGTAACATAGCCAATCAATGGTTTGCTACGACATGGTGGGTTAGAGGTTTGACATGGCAATTTGGGAAGCATGATAAGCAAGTGGTAGGCATCGTAGCATAGACATAGCAAAAGAGCGAGCATCTAGCAAGCAAAGATAGAAGTGATTTCAAGGGTATGATCATCTTGCCTGCAAAGTTCTCAGAGTTGACTTGATCCTCGTAAGCGAACTCAACGGGCTCCTCATTCACGAACTCGTCTCCCGGCTCTACCCAAACAAGACAAACAAGCAAAAGGAACACAATCAACCACGTGCAATGCTCAAACAACATGATGCAAACATGGTATGATATGCGGGATGTGATATGTGATGCATATGCAAGATTTGACAAGGAATGATTGAACCTGGCCTCAACTTGGAAATCCAAGAGTGCCACTAGAAAGGTGAGGTGATTTCTGTTGAAATCGATATAAAGATCACCGGAATCGGATGCACGGTTTGGAAATGGCAAGAAAAACAAATATGACACCGGTCTGCGATAATCAGCAAGTAGCCATCTAAATGCATCAAGATAAATATGCTACAACACTCAAACATGACAACAAAATACATGGCAGGGATCCACTCATGAATCTTGACAAAAGATGAACACTGAGCTACGGCTAATTCATCCATTAACAGGTTCAAACAAGCATGACAAAAGTGCAAATGATAACAGGTTTCAGACTTAGTGAAATTAACACAAGTCTGGAATTTATCATCAGGAAGCACACTTTAGAGCATGAAAAATACATGCTACAGGAACTTAACATGGCAAAGCAAGACATGGCATGAAGCTACTCAAAGCACTTAACAAAAGTCCCTTAGTGACCTTGAGCCAAAAGGGATCAGAAAATACAATTTCAAGCATGTGAACATGGCAAAAATATAAACAGATTCAGACTTAGTGAAAAACTGGAGCATGCAAATCAGTTAACGAGTAGGCATGTTTACGAGCTCGATGCACTCACTACATAGCATGGCAAGACCAACTAAGCATACACCCATCACGAATACATAGCATAGAAGCTAGACATGGAAAGAACAACAACATAGAATGCACGGATCAATAGCAACATCCTCGGCAAAATCGCTAAACATGTCAAAAATCTGCCAGGATTCACGATATAGCAAAAGTAGAGCTCGATTGACTCAAGCTAGGCTGCTCCATGAATGCAAACAAAGACATGGATGGATAGAGCACCACAATGTAAAAACAACACCCTTACTGATCATCCTCAAAATAGGCACGGATCACTAGGAAACAACATGAACATATGGCATAACGACCAAATCAGGACAAGGACTTGGTGAAATTCTAAGTCCCTGAAATCAGCATTACCGATTATGCTACTTTGCAAGCTTCTGCTAGTCACCACAAATATCACAAAAATACATGGAAAGCACCTCTATAAAGATGGCATGACATATAACAAAATAGATGTAGAGCTCAGGATCATAGCATGCACACATTAATCATGGCAAAAATGACAAAATGCCATTTGATGAAATAGATCTGACAAATTCATCACATAGCCCTCTTCCAACAGCATTTCAGGCATCGAGATGAGCTCAGATGAAAATGATGCAGCGAGATTAAATGATATACTCATTGAGACGAACATTTTGATATGCTACGCGTGCAAATCGGAGCTACGGATGCAATGATACGACATGCCAAAGTTTGCAAAATAAATCTGAGAGAGGGGAGAAGGTCAACCCAGATCTAGGGTTTGCACGCGCCCCAAGGTCAGATCCGAGCTCGCCGGAGGTCTTGCCGGCCTCGACGGATGGTGGCGGCCGGAGTGCGCCGCGGGGAGGAGGAAGAGGAGGCCGGCCGGCTTCGGAGGTCGCCGGAGCGGCGGAGGAGCTCGACGGACCTCCGGGCGACGTGGCGGCGTGAGGAAGAGGTGGCGGTGGTGCGTGGCGGCCGGGGCGGCGCCCGCCGGCGAGGGAAGCAGGCGGCGGCGCGGCGAGCGAAGGGGGCGGAGCTGGAGCAGCGTCGGGGGCGAGGAAGATGAAGGCGGGCAGCGGCGGACGGATCTGGGCCGCGGGGGCCTGTTGCGGGCTCCCGCGGGCTTCGGCGATGTAGGGTGCAAAGGCGCCACGTGGCGGCTCGCGGTAGGTCGGGCGGCAGCGGGGGGACATGTCCGGTCCGATCCGGACGCGTCCGGCGGCGGGAGGAGGAAGAGGCTAGGGTTAGGGGTGTTTTGACCCGAAATTTCGGGGGGAGGTCTAGTTTTATAGGTAGGAGGAGCTAGGAAGCTCCAAATGGAGTGCGGTTTTCGGCCACGTGATCATGATCAAACGACCGAGACGATGGAGAGGGTTTAGGTGGGTTTTGGGCCAAATTGGAGGGGTGTTGGGCTGCAACACAAACGAGGCCTTCTCGGTCCCTCGGTTAACCATTGGAGTATCAAACGAAGTCCAAATGGTACAAAACTTGACAGGCGGTCTACCGGTAGTAAACCAAGGCCGCATGACAAGTCTCGGTCCAATCCGGAAATTTTTAACCCCCACACACGAAAAGAGGTAGAAAGGACCACCGGAGGAGATAGGAGCGCCGAAATGCAAAACGGACAACGGGGAAAATGCTCGAATGCATGAGACGAACACGTATGCAAATGCAATGCACATGATGACATGATATGAGATGCAAGACAAAGGCAAAAACACACGGAGACAAAAACCCAACACCGAGGAAAATAAAATAACTTAGGCCGGAAACGACAAGAGTTGGGATACAGATAAGGTAAATTACATCCGGGGTGTTACAACACTCCACCACTACGAAAGGATCTTGTCCCGAGATCTAGGACTGGAAAAATGCTGGGTACTCAGAACGGAGGTGATCCTCGTGTTCCCAGGTGGCTTCACGGTCAGAATGGTGTGACCACTTGACTTTGAGGAATTTGATTGACTTATTGCGAGTCTTGCGCTCAGTCTCTTCAAGAATAGCAACTGGGTGCTCACGGTAAGAAAGGTCTTCTTGGAGATCAATGTCTTCGAAGTTGACGGTGCGGTCAGGGGTCTTGAAGCACTTGCAGAGCTGAGAGACATGGAACACGTCGTGCACGTTTGCAAAGTTGGAGGGAAGCTCGAGTTGATAGGCGAGATCGCCTCTCTTGCTGACGATCTTGAAAGGACCCACGTATCTAGGGGCAAGCTTCCCTTTGATACCAAAGCGACGAGTACCTTTCATTAGAGAGACGCGGAGGTAAACATGGTCTCCGATCTTGAAAGCCAAATCATGATGCTTACTATCATAGTAGCTCTTCTGGCGCGATTGCGCTGCTTTGAGGTTATCACGAATGACTTTGCACATTTCCTCTGCCTCTATGATCAAGTCATTTCCAAGAAGTTGACGTTCACCAGTCTTTGACCAGTTAAGAGGAGTACGGCACTTCCTGCCATAGAGAATTTCAAATGGGGCCTTGCCCGAACTCGCTTGGAAGCTATTGTTGTAGGAGAACTTGGCATATGGAAGACAATCTTCCCACTTCATACCGAAAGAGATAACGCAAGCCCTGAGCATATCTTTGAGAATCTGATTGACACGCTCGACTTGGCCGCTAGTTTGAGGATGAAAAGCTGTGCTGAAATAGATGTTGGTGCCCATGGCCTTTTGAAAAGAATCCCAAAAGTTGGAGGTAAAGATGCTGCCACGATCTGAAGAGATCAAGTGTGGAATGCCGTGCAGAGAGACAATCTGAGAGGTATAAAGCTCTTCCAATTGAGCTGCAGTGATAGACTCTTTGATAGGCAGGAAATGAGCCACTTTAGTGAGTTTGTCGATGACAACGAATATAGCATCATTGCCACACTTGGACTTTGGAAATCCCGTCACGAAGTCCATCTCAATGTGGTCAAACTTCCATTCTGGAATGGCAAGAGGTTGGAGGAGACCAGCTGGTCGTTGGTGTTTTGCCTTCACTCTTCTGCAGACATCACATTCATTCACGAACTGAGCAATCTCACGCTTCATTCGAGTCCACCAATATGCCTGCTTGAGGTCCTGGTACATCTTTGTACTTCCAGGGTGGATAGAGAGGAGTGAATTGTGAGCCTCGTTCATAATGACTTTACGAAGGTCACCTTTAGGCACCACAATGCGATCCTCGAAGAAAAGAGTATCCTTGTCATCAAGGCGATAACACTTGTACTTGGGTTGACTCTTGGCAATCCCAATCTTCACCTTCTTCACCATAGCATCAAGAAGTTGAGCCTCGCGAATCTGATCTTCCAAAGTAGGAGAGACTTGAAGGTTGGCGAGGAAACCTTGAGGAACAACTTGCAGGTTGAGTTTGCGGAAAGCTTCACAAAGCTCGGGTTGGTAAGGCTTGAGAATCAGACTGTTGCAGTAAGCCTTCCTGCTCAATGCGTCAGCAATTACATTGGCCTTGCCTGGAGTATATTCGATGCTCGGATTATACTCTTGAATCATTTCGACCCAACGAGTCTGCCTGAGGTTGAGAATAGGCTGAGTGAAGATGTACTTGAGACTCTTGTGGTCAGTGAAGATGTCCACTTTTCTTCCCAATAAGAGATGTCTCCAAGTCAAAAGAGCATGCACAACTGCCGCCAACTCGAGGTCATGAGTGGGGTAGTTCTTCTCGTTGGGCTTCAACTGGCGAGAGGTATAAGACACAACTTTCTTCTCTTGCATCAACACTGCACCAAGACCTTGAAGAGAGGCGTCACAGAAGACCTCGAACAGTTTGGATTCATCAGGAGGATTCAGAACTAGAGCAGTGACTAATTTCTCTTTCATGGTGTTGAAAGCGATGTCACATTCCGGAGACCAAACGTACTTCACATGCTTCTGGAGAAGGTTGGAAAGAGGCTTCGCGATATTTGAAAAGTTCTCAACGAACCTTCGACAATAGCTTGCGAGCCCAAGGAAGCTGCGGAGTTGCTTCACGTTCTGAGGTGGTTCCCAATTCACAATTGCAGACACCTTCTCATGATTCATCACTATGCCCTTGGCAAAGATGATATGCCCAAGATAGAGAACCTCATCGAGCCAAAACTCGCACTTAGAAAACTTGGCGTAGAACTGATGTTCTCTGAGCTTATCGAGCACCAAACGCAAGTGCTTGGCATGATCTTCCATTTTCTATGAAAAGACCAAAATGTTATCGAGGTAGACCAAGACGAAGTCATTTGTGTAGGGATTGAAGATGAAGTTCATCATGCGAGAGAACGTCGGAGGAGCGTTGACGAGGCCAAAAGACATGACAGTGTATTCATATGAACCATAGCTTGTTGTGAAAGCCGTCTTGGGGATATCTTGCTCACGAATTCGAATCTGGTGATAGCCCATACGGAGATCAAGCTTGGAGAATACTTGAGCACCTTTCAGTTGTTCAAACAGCTCGTTGATGTTGGGAAGTGGGTACTTGTTCTTTATAGTCTTCTTGTTCAGTGGACGGTAGTCAACACAAAATCGGTCGTTCCATCCTTATTCTTCACAAAAAGAACTCCACAACCCCACGGAGAAGAACTAGGTCGGATGAGACCCATACGCTCTTGAATATCGAGTTGCTTCTTCAGCTCCTTCAACTCTTCAGGTCCAAGCTTGTAAGGACGTTTGCAAACGGGTACCGTGCCAGGCTCAAGATCTATGACGGATTCAACTGGCCGGTGCAGAGGCATTCCTGGAAGCTCTTCTGGAAAGACGTCTTGATATTCGCAAACGACTGGAATTTGAGAGATGGCATCTAGTTCACCCTTCTCATTGAGAGAAAACAGGCGGATGGTATCATCACGAGCGGTAAAGACAATTACATCCTCAGACGAATGAGTTAATTGAATCTGCCTAACAGCACAATCAAGATGAGCCTTGTGCTTAGAAAGCCAATCCATTCCAAGAATAAGATTAATATCCGAGTTACCAAGGACCACTGGAGAGGACAGAAACTTGTAGTCGCCCAACGTGATAGAGACACCTGGAGTAACCAAACTAGAAGTCAAAAGCTTGCCAGGAGAAACAACTTGCATGACTTTCGGCATAACCTCAGTATCAACATTGTTCTTCGATGCAAATGGGAATGAAAAGAAAGAATGCGATGCACCAGTGTCAAAAAGTACTTTTGCAGGAACATCGTTAACAGGAAGGTTACCCATAATGACATCTGACGAGTCCTCTGCCTGAGCTGCTTTCATCAAATTGACCTTGGCGTGCTTGGGGTTATGCTTGACCACAGCTGTACTTGCCGATCTCACAGGAGGAGGAGGAGGAGGAGGGAGACGCCTTTGATTGAAGCATTTGTTGGCATAGTGACCCTTCTGTTGGCACTTGTTGCACGTGACCTCCGAGAGCGGACGGTGATACGGAGCACTCGATCTTGGAGCTTGAGATGAAGTCTTGTTCTGAAAGCCAGGGTTGGGTGGGTGAGAAGATCCACTGCCACCTTTGCTCTTCTGCTGATGAGGCTGACGGAACGTAGGAGGAGGAAGCCAATACTTCTGCTGCTTAGCCATTTGAGTTGAGGAAGAAGGAGTTGCATCTCTGACACGCTTCTTGGAGGCATCGCACTTTAGTTGAGCAGTCTCTTGCTTCATTGCCATGTTGTAAAACTCATTGTACCTCTTGGCCTCAAAGAGGACGAGAGCTAGCTGTATTTCTTCTCTGAGACCACCCCTGAACTGGTAAATCATGCTCTTCTCGTCAGGGACGTCTTGCTTAGCAAAACGGGTGAGCTTGTGAAACATCTTGTTGTACTCGTAAACAAACATAGAGCCTTGCTTCAGGTTGTGGAATTCCTCATGCTTGCTTTCAACCACACTCTGAGGAATATGATGAGCTTTGAAGTCTTGATGGAATTCATCCCAGGTAATCACATGGCCTCCTCTGGAATCTTTGTACTGCTGAAACCATCCTGCATCTTGGTCTTTGAGTTGGAAGGAAGCGAACTTGACAAAGTCCTCAGGCCTGACGTTACTGCACTCGAAATGCTTGCATATGTCCACGAGCCAATCATCAGCGTATGTTGTCTCAACACAATTGTTGAAGGTCTTTGGCTGTTTAGCAAGGAACTGGTTGAGTGTAGCAAACTGATTCTAATTGTTGCCATGACCCTGGTTCCCTTGGTTGCGCTCTTGAAGAAGTTGCATGATCAGCTGCGTGTTTGCATTGGTAGCGGCCATCACAGCTTGCCATGCCTCCGGAGGTGGAGGTGGTGGTGGCGGATTAGGATTTGCAGTCGTATGCGTTGGAGGAGCCATCCTGAAGAGGTTGACATCCATTAGCACATTGACAGACAAGTATTGAAGCTGAATCAAACGGGTTGAAATTGCAACATAAAGTCTTCACATCCGAACCAAATGAACGAATGCTTTCCAATCGAAATGGTCACATATCCATAAATTGAGAAGCCACTTTGAATTGAGGTAGAAGAAAAACAACAAGGTACGGAACAAGAACAAATACTTGGTGAGGATTACCCAATCCCAAACCAAATATCCGGGGAAGAAGAACTAGAGCTACAAGAATTCCCACCTATGAAACTCCCGAACCTTTCTGGTTATGCAATCAGGTGTTGGGGATACAGGGGAAGCATAATATCTCACCCAAAACTAGCAAATCCTACATCCAGCTGTATCCATCCTTCAACACATAACCGAGAAAACTTCGGAAATCATTTACCTCAACCTTCGAAAAGCATCCGTTATACGAGTTATGGCAATACTCCCGAACTCACGCCCCAGTACTGGGTGGCGAGGTTATCTCACCAACAACTGCATAAAAGAGATTTTCAATGCCGGCGAAACTCAGGTATTCCAGAATCTCAACGATAAAATTGTGACGACAACACCTCGGAGCTCAACTCCCCGGGACACTGCCACAAACCCTAAATGACAGGAGGCACCAAGAACAATGTTCTCGTCACAAATCGATCGGAACAATTCCAAGATACCCGCGTGATCCTAATTTTTTTTAGTGAAATTTGAGAAGAGAAGAGTCAAAACTCTACATCAGGATGCCTTACCAGAGCGATGAAGGGACCGGGGAGTAAAAATAATTCCTAAACTCTCCGATATATAATTCCTAAATGACTCAAAACATTTTTCTAGACTCAACAACGCCAACGATTCGATCAAGCATGGGGCTCCTAAGGTCGGGAAAGGCTCTGATTACCAACTTGTAACGCCCTCGATGCGGCTATATCTCCTACGTGTCGAAGAACGACTTAGAGGCATAACCTCATTGAAAGCAATGTTGCAAGTAAGGTAATCTTCACAACAACCCATGTAAATAGATAAAAGGGGAAAAGGTACATAGTTGGCTTACACTCGCCACGTCACACAAATACATGAATAACATTACAATCATCCAATACACTCATGGTCCGACTACGGTACCAAAATAAAAGATCAACCCCCACATGCGACACGGTCCCCGATCGCCCCAACTGGGCACCACTACTGATCATCTGGGAAAGACACATAGTAACGGCGAGAGTCTTCATCGAACTCCCACTTGAGCTCAAGTGCATCGTCTGGAACGGTATCATCGGTCCCTGCATATGGTTTATGAAGTAAACTGTGAGTCACGGGGACTCAGCAATCTCGCACCCTCGCGATCAAGACTATTTAAGCTTATAGGTAAGGCAAGGTATGATGTGGAGCTGCAGCAAGCGACTAGTATATATGGTGGCTAACATACGCAAAAGAGAGCGAGAAGAGAAAGCAAAAGCACGGTCGAACAACTATGATCAAGAAGTGATCCTAGAACAACCTACGCCAAGCATTACCCCAACACCGTGTTCACTTCTCGGACTCCGCCGAGAAGAGACCATCACGGTTACACACGCGGTTGATTCATTTTAATTAAGTAAAGTTTCCTGTTATCTACAACCGAACATTAACAAATTCCCATTTGCCCATAACCGCGGGCACGGCTTTCGAAAGTTCAAATCCCTGCAGGGGAGTCCCAACTTAGCCCATCACAAGCTCTCACGGTCAACAAAGGATATTCCTTCTCCCGAGACATTCCGATCAGACTCGGCATCCCGATTACAAGACATCCTCGACAATGGTAAAACAAGTCCAGCAACACCGCCCAAATGTGCTGACAAATCCCGATAGGAGCTGCACATATCTCGTTCTCAGGGCACACTCAGATGAGACATCCTACGAGTAAAACCAACCCTCAAGTTGCCCCGAGGTGGCCCCGCAGTCTACTCGGTCGGACCAACACTCAGAGGAGCATTGGCCCAGGGGGGTTTAAATAAAGATGACCGTTGGGCTCCGGAAACCCAAGGGAAAAAGAGGCTAGGTGGAAAATGGTAAAACCAAGGTTGGGCATTGCTGGAGGAGTTTTATTCAAGGCGAACTGTCAAGGGGTTCCCATTATAACCCAACCGCATAAGGAACGCAAAATCCGGGAACATAACACAGATATGACGGAAAACTAGGGCGGCAAGAGTGGAACAAAACACTAGGCAAAAGGCCAAGCCTTCCACCCTTTACCAAGTATATAGGTGCATTAAGATAACAAGATAATAAGGTGATATCCCAACAATAAACAATGTTCCAACAAGGAACGATCACCAATCTTCACCTGCAACTAGCAACGCTATAAGAGGGGCTGAGCAAAGCGGTAACATAGCCAATCAATGGTTTGCTACGACATGGTGGGTTAGAGGTTTGACATGGCAATTTGGGAAGCATGATAAGAAAGTGGTAGGCATCGTAGCATAGGCATAGCAAAAGAGCGAGCATCTAGCAAGCAAAGATAGAAGTGATTTCGAGGGTATGATCATCTTGCCTGCAAAGTTCTCAGAGTTGACTTGATCCTCGTAAGCGAACTCAACGGGCTCCTCGTTCATGAACCCGTCTCCCAGCTCTACCCAAACAAGACAAACAAGCAAAAGGAACACAATCAACCACGTGCAATGCTCAAACAACATGATGCAAACATGGTATGATATGCGGGATGCGATATGTGATGCATATGCAAGATTTGACAAGGAATGATTGAACCTGGCCTCAACTTGGAAATCCAAGAGTGCCACTGGAAAGGTGAGGTGATTTCGGTTGAAATCGATATAAAGATCACCGGAATCGGATGCACGGTTTGGAAATGGCAAGCAAAACAAATATGGCACCGGTCTGTGATAATCAGCAAGTAGCCATCTAAATGCATCAAGATAAATATGCTACAGCACTCAAACATGACAACAAAATACATGGCAGGGATCCACTCATGAATCTTGACAAAAGATGAACACTTAGCTACGGCTAATTCATCCATTAACAGGTTCAAACAAGCATGACAAAAGTGCAAATGATAACAAGTTTCAGACTTAGTGAAATTAACACAAGTCTGGAATTTATCATCAGGAAGCACACTTTAGAGCATGAAAACTACATGCTACAGGAATTTAACATGGCAAATCAAGGCATGTCATGAAGCTACTCAAAGCACTTAACAAAAGTCCCTTAGTGACCTTGAGCCAAAAGGGATCAGAAAATACAATTTCAAGCATGTGAACATGGCAAAAACATAAACAGATTCAGACTTAGTGAAAAACTGGAGCATGCAAATCAGTTAACGAGTAGGCATGTTTACGAGCTCGATGCACTCACTACAGAGCATGGCATGACCAACTAAGCATACACCCATCAAGAATACATAGCATAGAATCTAGACATGGCAAGAACAGCAACATAGAATGCACGGATCAATAGCAACATCCTCGGCAAAATCGCTAAACATGTCAAAAATCTGCCAGGATTCACGATATAGCAAAAGTAGAGCTCGATTGACTCAAGCTAGGGTGCTCCATGAATGCAAACAAAGACATGGATGGATAGAGCACCACAATGTAAACACAACACCCTTACTGATAATCCTCAAAATAGGCACGGATCACTAGGAAACAACATGAACATATGGCATAACGACCAAATCAGGACAAGGAGTTGGTGAAATTCTAAGTCCCTGAAATCAGCATTACCGATTACGCTACTTTGAAAGCTTGTGCTAGTCACCACAAATATCACAAAAATACATGACAAGCACCTCTGTAAAGATGGCATGGCATATAGCAAAACACATGTAGAGCTCAGGATCATAGCATGACACGTTAATCATGGCAAAAATGACAAAATGCCATTTGATGAAACAGATCTGACAAATTCATCACATAGCCCTCTTCCAACAACATTTAGGGCATCAAGATAAGCTCAAATGAAAATGATGCAGTGAGATTAAATGATGTACTCATTGAGACGAACATTTTGATATGCTACACGCGCAAAATGGAGCTACGGATGCAAAGATACGACATGCCAAAGTTTGCAAAATAAATCTGAGAGAGGGGAGAAGGTCAACCTGGATCTAGGGTTTGCACGTGCCCCGAGGTCAGATCCGAGCTCGCCAGAGGTCTTGTCGGCGTCGACGGATGGTGGCGGCCGGAGTGCGCCGCGGGGAGGAGGAAGAGGAGGACAGCCGGCTTCGGAGGTCGCTGGAGCGACGGAGGAGCTCGCCGGACCTCCGGGCGACGTGGCGGCGCGAGGAAGAGGTGGCGGTGGCGCGTGGAGGCCACGGCGGCAAGGTGGCGGAGCCCGCCGGCGAGGGAAGCAGGCGGCGGCATGGCGAGCAAAGGCGGCGGAGCTGGAGCGGCGTCGGGGGCGAGGAAGATGAAGGCGGGCGGCGGCGGACGGATCTGGGCCGCGGGGGCCTGTTGCGGGCTCCCACGGGCTTCGGCGATGTGGGGCACGGAGGCGCCACGTGGCGGATCACGGTAGGTCGGGCGCCAGCAGGCAGACGTGTCTGGTCCGATCCAGACGCTTCCCGCGGCAGGAGGAGGAAGAGGCTAGGGTTAGGGGTGTTTTGACCCGAAATTTCGGGGGGAGGTCTAGTTTTATAGGTAGGAGGAGCTAGGAAGCTCCAAATGGAGTGCGGTTTTCGGCCATGCGATCGTGATCGAATGACCGAGATGATGGAGAGGGTTTAGGTGGGTTTTGGGCCAAATTGGAGGGGTGTTGGGCTGCAACATAAACGAGGCCTTCTCGGTCCCTCGGTTAACCGTTGGAGTATCAAACGAAGTCCAAATGGTACGAAACTTGACAGGCGGTCTACCGGTAGTAAACCAAGGCCGCATGACAAGTCTCGGTCCAATCCGGAAATGTTTAACCCCTGCACATGAAAAGAGGTAGAAAGGACCACCGGAGGAGATAGGAGCGCCGGAATGCAAAACGGACAACGGGGAAAATGCTCGGATGCATGAGACGAACACGTATGCAAATGCAATGCACATGATGACATGATATGAGATGCAAGACTAAGACAAAAACACACGGAGACAAAAACCTGACACCGAGGAAAATAAAATAACTTAGGTCGGAAATGGCAAGAGTTGGGATACAGATAAGGTAAATTACATCCAGGGTGTTACAAACACTCATTGGACCGCCTACAGCAGTGTGTATTATTTCCAACAAGTTTGTTGCTCGCTCCATTGTTCCAGAAAACGGACTCTTAGTCATCTTGCCCATGAGGCATGGTTCGCAAGCATCAAGTGATTCCAAAAGACCATCAGCATGGAGATTTTTCATGCGCTTTACACCAATATGACCTAAACGGTAGCGCCACAAATAAGTTGCACTATCATTATTAAACTTATATCTTTTGGCTTCAATACTATGAACATGTGTATCACTACTATCAAGATTTAGTAAAAATAGACCAATCACCAAGGGTGCATGACCATAAAAGATATTACTCATATATATAGAACAACCATTATTCTCTGATTTAAATGAATAACCGTCTCGCATTAAACAAGAACCAGATATAATGTTCATGCTCAATGCTGGCACCAAATAACAATTATTTAGGTCTAAAACTAATCCCGAAGGTAGATGTAGAGATAGCGTGCCGACGACGATCATATCGACTTTGGAACCATTTCCCACGCGCATCGTTACCTCGTCCTTAGCCAATCTTCTCTTAATCTGTAGCCCTTGTTTCGAGTTGCAAATATTAGCAACAGAACCAGTATCAAATACCCAGGCGCTACTGCGAGCATTAGTAAGGTACACATCAATAACATGTATATCAAATATACCTTTCACTTTGCCATCCTTCTTTTCTGCCAAATACTTGGGGCAGTTCCGCTTCCAGTGACCAGTCCCTTTGAAGTACAAGCACTCAGTCTCAGGCTTAGGTCCAGACTTGAGTTTCTTTACTTAATCAGCAACTGGCTTGCCGTTCTTCTTGAAGTTCCCCTTCTTCCCTTTACCCTTTTTCTTGAAACTGGTGGTCTTGTTGACCATAAAAACTTGATGCTCCTTCTTGATTTCTACCTTCGCAGCCTTTAGCATTGCGAAGAGCACGGGAATCGTCTTATCCATCCCTTGCATATTATAGTTCATCACGAAGCTCTTGTAGCTTGCTGGCAGTGATTGAAGAACTCTGTCAATGACACTATCATCAGGAAGATTAACTCCCGGCTGAGTCAAGTGGTTGTGGTACCCAGACATTCTGAGTATATGTTCACTGACAGAACTATTCTCCTCCATTTTGCAGCTGTAGAACTTTTTGGAGACTTCATATCTCTCAATCCGGGCATTTGCTTGAAATATTAACTTCAACTCCTGGAACATCTCATATGCTCCATGACATTCAAAACGTCGTGGAAGTCCCGGTTCTAAGCCGTAAAGCATGGCACACTGAACTATCGAGTAGTCATCAGCTTTGCTCTGCCAGACGTTCATAACATCTGGTGTTGCTCCTGCAGTGGGTTTGTCACCTAGCGGTGCTTCCAGGACGTAATTCTTCTGTGTAACAATGAGGATAATCCTCAAGTTACGGACCCAGTCCGTGTAATTGCTACCATCATCTTTCAACTTAGCTTTCTCTATGAACGCATTAAAATTCAACGAAACAACATCACAGGCCATCTGTGTACAACAACATAGACATGCAAAATACTATCAGGTACTAAGTTCATGATAAATTAAAGTTCAATTAATCATATTACTTAAGAACTACCACTTATATAGACATCCCTCTAATCATCTAAGTGATCACGTGATACATATCAACTAAACCATGTCTGATCATCACGTGAGATGGAGTAGTTTTCAATGGTGAACATCACTATGTTGATCATATCTACTATATGATTCACGCTCGACCTTTCGGTCTCAGTGTTCCGAGGCCATATCTGCATATGCTAGGCTCGTCAAGTTTAACCCGAGTATTCTGCGTGTGCAAAACTGGCTTGCACCTGTTGTATGTGAATGTAGAGCTTATCACACCCGATCAACACGTGGTGTGTCAGCACGACAAACTGTAGCAACGGTGCATACTCAGGGCGAACACTTATACCTTGAAATTTAGTGAGAGATCATCTTATAATGCTACCGTCAAACTAAGCAAAATAAGATGCATAAAGGATAAACATCACATGCAATCAATATAAGTGATATGATATGACCATCATCATCTTGTGCCTTTGATCTCCATCTCCAAAGCACCATCATGATCACCATCGTCACCGGCTTGACACCTTGATCTCCATATAAGCATCGTTGTCGTCTCGCCAACTATTGCTTCTATGACTATCGTACCGCTTAGTGATAAAGTAAAGCAATTACATGGCGATTGCATTGCATACAATAAAGCGACAACCATATGGCTCCTGCCAGTTGCCGATAACTCTGTTAGAAAACATGATCATCTCATACAATAAAATTTAGCATCATGTCTTGACCATATCACATCACAACATGCCCTGCAAATACAAGTTAGACGTCCTCTACTTTGTTGTTGCAAGTTTTACGTGGCTGCTACGGGCTGAGCAAGAACCGTTCTTACCTACGCATCAAAAACCACAACGCGGTATAGTGATTGCTTTTTGATCTTCACAAAGAACCTTGTTCATTGAATCCGATTCAACTAAAGTTGGAGAAACTGACACCCACTAGCCACCTGTGTGCGAAGCACGATGGTAGAACCAGTCTCGCGTAAGCGTACGCGTAATGTCGGTCTGAGCCGCTTCATCCAACAATACCGCTGAATCAAGAATCTACTAGTGATGGCAAGCAATATGTATATACCCACTCCCACAACTCCTTTGTGTTCTACTCGTGCATATAACATCTACGCATAAACCTGGCTCGGATGCCACTGTTGGGGAACGCAGTAATTTAAAAAATTTCCTACGCACACGCAAGATCCATCTAGGTGATGCATAGTAACAAGAGGGGAGAGTGTTGTCCACGTACCCTCGTAGATTCTAAGCAGAAACATTATGACAACGCGGTTGATGTAGTCGTACGTCTTCAAGAGTCCAACTGATCCTAGCACCGAAGGTACGGCACCTCCGCGATCTGCATACGTTCAGCTCGGTGACGTCCCACGAACTCTAGATCCAACTGAGTGTCGAGGGAGAGCTTTGACATCACGATGACGTGATGATGGTGATGATGAAGTTACCGATGCAGGGCTTCGCCTAAGCACTACAATGATATGGCCAAGGTGGAAATCTGTGGAGGGGGGCACCGCACATGGCTAAACAATCAACTTGTGTGTCTATGGGGTACCCCCTCCCCCGTATATAAAGGAGTGGAGGAGGGGGAGGGCCGACCCTCTATGGCGCGCCCAAGGGGGTAGTCCTACTCTCGGTGGGAGTAGGATTCCCCCTTTCCCTTGTTGGAGTAGGAGAGAAGGAAGGGGGAGAGAGGGAGAAGGAAAGGGGGGGCGGTCCCCCACCCCAATTCAGATTGGGCTTGGAGGGGCGTGCCCCCTCCTAGGTCGCCTCCTCCTCTCTCCCACTAAGGCCCATTAAAGCCCATACACTCCCCCGGGGATTCTGGTAACCCCTCGGTACTCCGGTAAATGCCCGAACTCACCCGGAGCCATTCTGATGTCCAAACATAGCCTTCCAATATATAGATCTTTATGTCTCGACCATTTCGAGACTCCTCGTCATGTCCGTGATCATATCCGGGACTCTGAAAAATCTTTGGTACATCCAAACACGTAAACTCATAATACTGATCGTCACCGAACGTTAAGCGTGCAGACCCTACGGGTTCGAGAACTATGTAGACATGACCGAGACTCATATCCGGTCAATAACCAATAGCGGAACTTGGATGCTCATATTGGTTCCTACATATTCTAGGAAGATCTTTATCGGTCAAACCGCATAACAACATACGTTGTTCCCTTTGTCATTGGTATGTTACTTGCCCGAGATTTGATCGTCGGTATCTCAATACATAGTTCAATCTCATTACCGGCAAGTCTCTTTACTCGTTCCGTAATGTAACAACCCATAACTAACTCATTAGTCACATTGCTTGCAAGGCTTATAGTGATGTGCATTACTGAGAGGGCCCAGAGATACCTCTGCGATTTACGGAGTGACAAATCCCAATCTCGCTCTATGCCAACTCAACAAACACCATCAGAGACACCTGTAGTGCATCTTTATAGTCACCCAGTTACTTGTGACGTTTGATAGCACACTAAGTGTTCCTCCGGTATTCGGGAGTTGCATAATCTCATAGTCATAGGAACATGTATAAGTCATGGAGAAAGCAATAGCAGTAAACTAAACGATCAAAGTGCTAAGCTAACGGATGGGTCAAGTCAATCACATCATTCTCTAATGATGTGATCCCGTTCATCAAATGACAACTCTTTGTCCATGGCTAGGAAACTTAACCATATTTGATTAACGAGCTAGTCAAGTAGAGGCATACTAGTGACACTCAGTTTGTCTATGTATTCACACATGTAATAAGTTTCCGGTTAATTCAATTCTAGCATGAATACTAAACATTTACCATGATACAAGGAAATATAAATAACAACTTTATTATTACCTCTAGGGCATATTTCCTTCAGTGCCCCCCTCGGGGCACCCCAGGTGCTTCTTTGGCCCATCTGGTGTCTTCTGGTCCAAAAAATCCACAAAAATTTTCACTGCATTTGGACTCCGTTTGATATTGATTTTCTATGATGTAAAAAAAGCAAAAAATTGCAACTAGCACTTGGCACTATGTCAATAGGCTTGTCCCAAAAATGATATAAAATGATCGTAAAATGATTGTAAAACATCCGAGAATGATAATATAATTGCATGGAACAAACAAAAATTATAGATACATTGGAGACGTATCACGCTGGTGTCGGGGATGTGCGGCGGGGTCGCCCAGATCTGTCCGAGGGAGAGGACGGGAACGAGGGGAGAGTGGGGGAACGGGGGAGGGGGGGCTAGGTCACGGAGAGTGGGGGATAAGGGAGCGGCTGGGCTGGGCTGGCTGGTTGCGGCTGATACGTCTCCAACATATCTACAATTTTTGATTGTTCCATACTATTATATTATCTATTTTGGATGTTTAATGGGCTTTATTATACACTTTTATATTATTTTTGGGACTAACCTACTAACCCAAGGCCCAGTGCAAATTGTTCTTTTTTTGCTTATTTCAGTGGTTCGCAGAAAAGGAATATCAAACAGAATCCAAATGGAATGAAACCTTCGGGAGAGTTATTTTTGAAACAAACGTGATCCAGGGGACTTGGAGTGAACTTCAAGAAAGTAGCGAGGAGGCCACGAGGCAGGGAGGCGCGCCTGCCCCCCTGGGCGTGCCCCCACCCTCGTGGGCCCCTCGCAGCTCCACTGACCTACTTCTTCCTCCTATATATATATCCATATACCCTAAAAACATCTAGGAGCACCACGAAAACCTAGTTTCACCGCTGCAACCTTCTGTACCCAAGAGATCCCATCTTGGGGCCTTTTTCGGAGCTCCGCCAGAGGGGGAATCAATCACGGAGGGCTTGTACATCAACACCATAGCCTCTCCAATGATGTGTGGGTAGTTTACCACAGACCTTCGGGTCCATAGTTATTATCTAGATGGCTTATTCTCTATCTTTGGATCTCAATACAAAGTTCTCCCCGATCTTCTTGGAGATCTATTTGATGTAATTCTTTTTGCGGTGTGTTTGTCGAGATCCGATGAATTGTGGGTTTATGATCAATATTATCTATGAACAATATTTGATTCTACTCTAAAATCTTTTATGTATGATTTGTTACCTTTGCAAGTCTCTTCGAATTATTAGTTTGGTTTGGCCTACTAGATTGATCTTTCTTGCAATGGGAGAAGTGCTTAGCTTTGGGTTCAATCTTGTGGTGTCCTTTCCCAGTGAGAGCAGGGGCAGCAAGGCACGTATTGTATTGTTGCCATCGAGGATAAAAAGATGGGGTTTATATCATATTGCTTGAGTTTATCCCTCTACATCATGTCATCTTGCCTAATGCGTTACTCTGTTCTTATGAACTTAATACTCTAGATGCAAGATGGATAGCGGTCGATGTGTGGAGTAATAGTAGTAGATGCAGAATCGTTTTGGTCTACTTGTCACGAATGTGATGCCTATATACATGATCATGCCTAGATATTCTCATAATTATGCACTTTTCTATCAATTGCTCGAAAGTAATTTGTTCACCCACCGTAATACTTATGCTATCTTGAGGGAAGCCACTAGTGAAACCTATGGCCCCCGGGTCTATCTTTCATCATATAAGTTTCCAATCTATTTTACTGTGCAATCTTTACTTCCAATCTATATCATAAAAATACCGAAAATATTTATCTTATTATCTCTATCAGATCTCACTTTTGCAAGTGTTCGTGAAGGGATTGACAACCCCTTTATCGCGTTGGTTGCAAGGTTCTTATTTGTTTGTGCAGGTGCGAGGTGACTTGCGTGTAGTCTCCTACTGGATTGATACCTTGGTTCTCAAAAACTGAGGGAAATACTTACGCTACTTTGCTGCATCACCCTTTCCTCTTCAACGGAAAACCAACGCAGTGCTCAAGAGGTAGAAAGAAGGATTTCTGGCGCCGTTGCCGGGGAAATTTGATCGCCCGCCAACATGCGGATTTCTGGCGCCGTTGCCAGGGAGATCTACGCACAAGTCAAGACATACCAAGTACACATCACAAACTCTTATCACTCGCATTACATTATTTGCCATTTGCCTCTCGGTTTCCTCTCCCCCACTCCACCCTTGCCGTTTTATTCGCCCTCTTTTCTATTCGCCCTCTCTTTCTGTTAGCCTCTTTTTCACTCGCTTCTTGTGTGCTTGTGTGTTGGATTGTTTGTCACGATGGCTCAAGATAATACTAAATTGTGTGGTTTTTTTCAATACCAACAATAATGATTTTATTAGCACTCCGATTACTCCCCTTACCGATGCTGAATCTTGTGAAATTTATACTGCTTTGCTAAATCTTGTCATGAAAGATCCATTTTCTGGCCTTCCTAGTGAAGATGCCGCTACCCATCTAAACAGCTTTGTTGATTTGTGTGATATGCAAAAGAAAAATATGTGGATAATGATATTGTTAAATTGAAGCTATTCCCGTTTTTGCTTAGAGATCATACTAAAACTTGGTTTTCTTGTTTGCCTAAAAATAGTATTGATTCTTGGAATAAGTGCAAAGATGCTTTTATCTCTAAGTATTTTCCTCCCGCTAAGATCATCTCTCTTTGAAACGATATTATGAACTTTAAGCAACTAGATCATGAGCATGTTGCACACTCTTGGGAGAGGATGAAATTAATGATTCGCAATTGCCCTACTCATGGTTTGAATTTATGGATGGTCATACAATTTTTTTATGCTGGATTGAATTTTGCTTTTAGAAATCTTTTAGATTCGGCCGTGGGAGGCACTTTTATGGAAATCACTTTAGGAGAAGCTACCAAACTCCTAGATAATATTATGGTTAAGTATTCTCAATGGCACACCGAAAGATCTACTAGTAAAAAGGTTCATGATATAGAAGAAATTAATGTTTTGAGTGGAAAGATGGATGAACTTATGAAATTGTTTGCTAACAAGAGTGTTTCTTCTGATCCCAATGATATGCATTTGTCTACTTTTATTTAGAATAATAATTAATCTATGGATGTGAATTTTGTTGGTAGGAACAATTTTGGTAACAACGCGTATAGAGGAAACTTTAATCCTAGGCCGTTTCCTAGTAATTCCTCTAATAATTATGGTAATTCCTACAACAATTCTTATGGAAATTATAATAAGATGCCCTCTGATTTTGAATCTAGTATTAAAGAATTTATTAGTTCGCAAAAGAGTTTCAATGCTTTGATTGAAGAAAAATTGTCTAAGATTGGTGAGTTGGTTAGGAACGCGGATATAATTTCTCTTGATGTTGATTCTTTGAAACTTAGATCTATTCCACCTAAGCATGATATCAATGAGTCTCTCAAAGCCATGAGAATTTCCATTGATGAGTGCAAAGAAAGAACCGCTAGGATGTGTGCAAAAAAGGATTGCTTTATAAAAGCGTGTTCTTCTAGTTTTGATGATACTAAGGATGAAGATCTAAAAGTGATTGATGTGTCTCCTATTAAATCTTTGTTTTGCAATATGAATCTTGATAATGATGGGACTGGAGACGAGTCAACTTTAGTTAAAAGGCATCCCAATGATTCATAGTTTTTAGATCTTGATGCAAAAATTAATAAAAGTGGGATTGAAGAGGTCAAAAATTTACATAGCAATGAACCCACTATTTTGGATTTCAAGGGATTTAATTATGATAATTTCTCTTTGATAGATTGTATTTCCTAGTTGCAATCCGTGCTAAATTCTCCGCATGCTTATAGTCAAAATAAAGCTTTTACCAAACATATCGTTGATGCTTTAATGCGGTCTTATGAAGAAAAGCTTGAATTAGAAGTTTATATCCCTAGAAAACTTCATGATGAGTGGGAACCTACTATTATAATTAAGATTAAAGAACATGAATGCTATGCTTTGTGTGATTTGGGTGCTAGCGTTTCCACAATTCCAAAAACTTTGTGTAATGTGTTAGGTTTCCGTGAATTTGATGATTGTTCTTTAAATTTGCACCCTGCGGATTCCACCATCAAGAAACCTATGGGAAGGATTAAGGCTGTTCTTATTGTTGCAAATAGGAATTATGTGCCCGTAGATTTCATTGTTCTTGATATTGACTGCAATCCTACATGTCCCATTATTCTTGGTATACCTTTCCTTAGAACGATTGGTGCAATTATTTATATGAAAGAATGGAATATTATATTCCAATTTCCGTTAAGGAAAGACATGGAACACTATCCTAGAAAGAAAATTAAATTACCTTATGAATCTACTATGAGAGCCACTTACGGATTGCATACCAAAGATAATACTCCCTCCGTCCGGAAATACTTGTCCTAGAAATGGATGTATCTATAAGTAAAATAAGTCTAGATACAACCATTCCCAGGACAAGTATTTCCAGACGGAGGGAGTAATACCTAGATCTATCCTTGCCTTTATGCCTAGCTAGGGGCGTTAAACGATAGCGCTTGTTGGGAGGCAACCCAATTTTTTTTGTTTCTTGCTTTTTGGTTCTGTTTAGTAATAAATATTTCATCTAGCCTCTGTTATGGTTGTGTTTTTTATGTTTAATTAGTGTTTGTGCCAAGTAGAACCTTTGGGAAGACTTGGGGGAAGTTTTTGCAATCTTGCTGTAAAAACAGAAACTTTAGTGCTCACGAGATTTGCTGCCATTTTTTTATTGGGGAGTGTGATTAGGTTGATTCTTTTTGAAGATGATTAATAGAAAAATTCCACACGTACAGAAATTTATTTAAGAATTTTGGGGGTTACAGAAGTATTAGAAACCTACAGACTACTACAGACTGTCTGTTTTTGACAGATTCTGTTTTCCGTGTGTTGTTTGCTTATTTTGATGAATCTATGGCTAGTATCGGAGATTATGAACCATAGAGAAGTTGGAATGCAGTAGGTTTAACACCAATGTAAATAAAGAATGAGTTCATTACAATACCTTAAGTGGTGGTTTGTTTTCTTATACTAAGGGAGCTCATGAGATTTTCTGTTGAGTTTTGTGTTGTGAAGTTTTCAAGTTTTGGGTAAAGATTTGATGAATTATGGAATAAGGAGTGGAAAGAGCCTAAGCTTGGGGATGCCCAAGGCACCCCAAGGTAAAATTCAAGGACAACCAAAATCCTAAGCTTGGGGATGCCCCGGAAGGCATCCCCTCTTTCGTCTTCGTCCATCGGTAACTTTACTTGAGGCTATATTTTTATTCACCATATGATATGTGTTTTGCTTGGAGAATGTTTTATGATTTGAGTCTTTGCTTTTTAGTTTATCACAATCATCCTTGCTGTACACACCTTTTGGGAGAGACACACATGAATCAGAATTTATTAGAATACTCTATGTGCTTCACTTATATCTTTTGAGCTAGATAATTTTGCTCCAGTGCTTCACTTATATCTTTTTAGAGCACAGTGGTGGTTTTATTTTATAGAAATTATTGATCTCTCATGCTTCACTTATATCATTTTGAGAGTCCTTTAGAATAGCATGGTAATTTGCTTTGGTTATGAAATTAGTCCTAATATGATAGGCATCCGAGATTGGTATAATAAAAACTTTCATAAAAAGGTGCATTGAATACTATGAGAAATTTGATACTTGATAATCATTTTGAGATATAAAGATGGTGATATTGGAGTTGTGATAGTTGAGTAGTTGTGAATTGGAGAAATACTTGTGTTAAAGTGTGCAAGTCCCGTAGCATGCATGTATGGTAACTGTTGCGTAACAAAATTTGAAACATGAGGTGTTCTTTGATTGTCTTCCTTATGAGTGGTGATCGGGGACGAGCGATGGTCTTTTCCTACCAATCTATCCCCCTAGGAGCATGCGCGTAATGCTTGGTTTTTGATGACTTGTAGATTTTTGCAATAAGTATGTGAGTTGTTTATGACTAATGTTGAGTCCATGGATTATACGCACTCTCACCTTTCCATCATTGCTAGCCTCTTCGGTACCGTGCATTGCCCTTTCTCACCTTGAGAGTTGGTGCAAACTTCACCGGTGCATCCAAACCCCGTGATATTATATGCTCTATTACACATAAACCTCCTTATATCTTCCTCAAAACAGCCACCATACCTACCTATTATGGCATTTCCATAGCCATTCCGAGATATATTGCCATGCAACTTTCCACCATTTCATTTATTATGACACACTTCACCATTGTCATATTGCCTTGCATGATCATGTAGTTGACATCGTATTTGTAGCAAAGCCACCATGCATAATTTATCATACATGTCACTCTTGATTCATTGCCCTTCCCGGTAGACCGCCGAAGGCATTCATATAGAGTCATATTTTGTTCTAGTATCGAGTTGTAATCATTGAGTTGTAAATAAATAGAAGTGTGACATCATTAATAGAGCATTGTCCCAAATAAAAAAGGAAAGGCCAAAAAAAGAAAGGCCCAAAAAAGGAAAAAGAAAGATAAATAAAAAGGGACAATGCTACTATCCTTTTTTCCACACTTGTGCTTCAAAGTAGCACCATGATCTTTATGATAGAGTGTCTCTTGTTTTGTCACTTTCATATACTTGGGAATTTTTCGTTATAGAACTTGGCTTGTATATTCCAACAATGGGCTTCCTCAAATGCCCTAGGTCTTCGTGAGCAAGCAAGTTGGATGCACACCCACTTAGTTTCTTTTGTTGAGCTTTCATACATTTATAGCTCTAGTGCATCCGTTGCATGGCAATCCCTACTCCTTGCATTGACATTAATTGATGGGCATCTCCCTAGCCCGTTGATTAGCCACGTCGATGTGAGACTTTCTCCTTTTTGTATTCTCGACATAACCCCCATCATTATATTCTATTCCATCCATAGTGTTATATCCATGGCTCATGCTCATGTATTGCGTGAAAATTGAAAAAAGTTTGAGATTACTAAAGTATGAAACAATTGCTTGGCTTGTCATCGGGGTTGTGCATGATGAGAGAATTCTTGTGTGACGAAAATGGAGCATGACCAAACTATATGATTTTGTAGGGATGAACTTTCTTTGGCCATGTTATTTTCAGAAGACATGATTGCTTAGTTAGTATGCTTGAAGTATTATTATTTTTATGTCAATATTAAACTTTTGTCTTTAAACTTTTGGATCTGAATATTCATGCCACAATAAAGGAAATTACATTGAGAATTATGCTAGGAAGCATTCCACATAAAAAATTATGTTTTTATCATTTACCTACTCGAGGACGAGCAGGAATTAAGCTTGGGGATGCTTGATATGTCTCCAACGTATCTATAATTTTTGATTGTTCCATACTATTATATTATCTGTTTTGGATGTTTAATGGGCTTTATTATACACTTTTATATTATTTTGGGCACTAACCTACTAACCCAAGGACCCATGCAAATTGTTGTTTTTTTGCTTATTTCAGTGTTTCACAGAAAAGGAATATCAAACGGAATCCAAACGAAATGAAACCTTCGGGAGATTTATTTTCGGAACAAACGTGATCCAGGGGACTTGGAGTGGACGTCAAGAAAGAAGCGAGGAGGCAAGGCAGGGAGGCGCGCCTGCCCCCTGGGCACGCCCCATCCTCGTGGGCCCCTCGCAACTCCACCGACCTACTTCTTCCTCCTATATATATATATCCATATACCCTAAAAACATCCAGGAGCACCACGAAAACCTAGTTTCACCGCTGCAACCTTCTGTACCCAAGAGATCCCATCTTGGGGCCTTTTTCGGAGCTCCGCCAGAGGGGGAATCAATCACGGAGGGCTTGTACATCAACACCATAGCCTCTCCAATGATGTGTGGGTAGTTTACCACAGACCTTCGGGTCCATAGTTATTATCTAGATGGCTTATTCTCTATCTTTGGATCTCAATACAAAGTTCTCCCCGATCTTCTTGGAGATCTATTTGATGTAATTCTTTTTGCGGTGTGTTTGTCGAGATCCGATGAATTGTGGGTTTATGATCAATATTATCTATGAACAATATTTGATTCTACTCTAAAATCTTTTATGTATGATTTGTTACCTTTGCAAGTCTCTTCGAATTATCAGTTTGGTTTGGCCTACTAGATTGATCTTTCTTGAAATGGGAGAAGTGCTTAGCTTTGGGTTCAATCTTGCGGTGTCCTTTCCCAGTGAGAGCAGGGGCAGCAAGGCACGTCTTGTATTGTTGCCATCGAGGATAAAAAGATGGGGTTTATATCATATTGCTTGAGTTTATCCCTCTACATCATGTCATCTTGCCTAATGCGTTACTTTGTTCTTATGAACTTAATACTCTAGATGCATGTTGGATAGCGGTCGATGTGTGGAGTAATAGTAGTAGATGCAGAATCGTTTCGGTCTACTTGTCGCGGACGTGATGCCTATATACATGATCATGCCTAGATATTCTCATAATTATGCACTTTTCTATCAATTGCTCGACAGTAATTTGTTCACCCACCGTAATACTTATGCTATCTTGAGAGAAGCCACTAGTGAAACCTATGGCCCCTGGGTCTATCTTTCATCATATAAGTTTCCAATCTATTTTACTTTCCAATCTTTACATTCAATCTATATCATAATAATACCAAAAATATTTATCTTATTATCTCTATCAGATCTCACTTTTGCAAGTGGCCGTGAAGGGAAACCCCTTTATCGCATTGGTTGCAAGGTTCTTATTTGTTTGTGCAGGTGCGAGGTGACTTGCGTGTAGTCTCCTACTGGATTGATACCTTGGTTCTCAAAAACTGAGGGAAATACTTACGCTACTTTGCTGCATCACCCTTTCCTCTTCAAGGGAAAACCAACTTAGTGCTCAAGAGGTAGCAGCGGCCAGCTGGGTCGAGGCCCAGTGGGGAAAGGGGGCTCTCCCTTTTTTCTTTTTCTTTTCTGTTTGTATTTCCTTTTTCTTTTAATCTCTTCTATTTTCTTTTTAGTTTCTTTTTATTTTTAGTTTTACAAAATAAAATGCTTGCACATAAATTAGTATATTAAACGAGTCCACTTCCACAATTAGTTTGAGGTTTTAATAAAATTGTTTAGTATTTTTATAATTTAAAAAGGAATTAAATTATTATTTAGGCCACTCTTTTGATTAATTTAGGGCATTAAAGTACTTTATAAACATGTTGGCTCACCACCAATATCAACAAATGATTATTTGCAACAACTTGAACATTTTAGTTTTCATGTTTGACAAATTTGAATTTTTTACTTTAAATTTGGATTTGAATTTGAATAGTGATTTGGATCAAGTGAGGATTAGCAACAGTAATGTGATGACATGGCACCATTAATATGGGGTTACTGTAGCTTAATTATCCGGGCGTTAGAGCAGCAATTAATATATCTGGTCCCAACACTATAGAGAAGAGTAACAGAAACAAAGGAAAGCAAAAGTGTTATCTCCTCAAGAAAAGCTATCAAGGATAACCGTTGAACCCCCATTTTTAGGAGTTTTACAACAAGTATCTTGTAAACAAGTACTTCAAGAATGGAAGAAGTAAGTTATCTCTTCAACATCAAACGAACTTCCTATTATACAATTTTTTCTCAACTGTTCTCTTCTTTCATGCAGTCCAATTGTTGTCGATATCAACGGTTTTTAGTTTGAGTATGATAATTTCTCTAATTCACTAAAGGAAATACAAGAAATGTGGATAACGAAGTATTCAATGTATGTGTCCAAATTTTCAATTATGAGAATGGAAGTCCATATCCTACAACTAAACAACCTTCGAAGTATTACTTTGCATCCTACTTCACGATAATTCATCCAAATTTTTCTAATTATTTTTCACATAATACTCAAGTTGTTTTCTTAATGTTTTCATCTGTTTCATTCCATTGTACTTTCTGCATCAACAAACTATTTGAAGCAGTTACAAGGACTTGTGTTCCTCACAACCAAGTCAACAAGTTAACATCAAACCTGGTTCATTTTCTTTTTTTCCATTTACAATTTGCCTCGTAACATCAAACATTTGTGGTACCTATATGTCACCTTTTTTGATTAAAGTGCCACATATTTTTTTCAAATTATTTTGTTACAAAAGTATTGTGCTTATTGAACTCTAGTACTTCTTTTACGATACATTATTACCATGGCCAGCCTTTTCAAGTCTTTCGGATCCACATACAAGAATGTTGAGAATTTTGCATACATTTCACTTGAAAACTACCCTAGCAAGGGAACCTGTGAGTAAAACAATCATCAATATACTTCCTCCGCCTTCTTTTAACCTTGTTATTCAGTTGCTATTTTTAAACAATCCTTTCTTTATTAAAGAAAATGTACACATGTACAGTCGCAATTGCGCTCTATATGGATTATGTACATGGATATCTGGGATGAGAAGAACATGAAGCAGTTTGAGGATGTATGCTTAATCTAGTTTCCTATTCTATGTTGTCTTTTTTCTATATTTTTGTTGACGTTTATGCTTAATCTAGTTTCCCTCAATTTCATCTTTATCAAGAGATTATTCATCCATTTTGGCAGCTTATTGCTTACAAACTGGTGAAGTCTGACCTCAATAATATAGATTTCAAGGGACTTCAAGAAGATGTTTCAACCAAGAAGAGGAATACACATCATTAGTCCAGTGTAGAAAGCGAAGACTTTAATCACCTAAAATGCATCTTTTGTCCCATCAATGTACACCAGAAGTACTCTTTAGTCACATGTCTAATGTGTGGAAATACTAGGTGATTCTTAGGAGCAATATTCAAGTGTTTTCCGCTTAGCTTGTACTAAATGGTATTTGCGTTACAAGACGGAATGGTGTCACTAGTATTTTGTTATTAGAATAGTATATGTTGTTCTCCATTATGTGTTTTGCATGTAATTCTAAATATTTTTCCGCTTAGCTAAGCTATTGAATAGTTTTATCACACGTAATTTGGCGTAGTAAACAACCCGCATTGCATATGCATCATGAGGTATTGCTACTTGTGATAGGCATTGGGATTTCCCTGAATAGGAAGGGTGATGTAGTATAGTAGCAGATAATATTTCCCATAGTTAAGAACCAAGGTTTATCGAACCAGTAGGAGAAGCCACACAAACAAGATAAGCGGTACCTGCACACATACAAAGAAAATTCTTGCATGCAATGAAGGCAAGAGGGTTGCCAATCCCCTTGCACTCGCCAATTGCAAGGATTAAATCTGATAGTGGTCGATAGATAAAATAAAAAGGAAAATAAAAGTAAATAAATTGCAGCAAGTATTTGTTCAGGGTTTTAGTAAATGTAAAGTGAATGGACTGAGGGGCATAGGTTCACTAGAGGCATCTCTCTATGAGCATAGTAATGTGGGTAGACAAATTACTATTTGGGCAATTGATATAAAATGGCATAGTTATGATGATTCTTCATGGCATGATTAATATATAGGCATTATGTCCGAGAAAAGTAGACCGAAAATATATCTACATGCATCTTCAGGTATTAAGTTCATAACAAACAACAAACAGAGTAATGCTTGGAGCATGATGACATAATGTAGAAAAATCAATCAAATAATATATTCAAGCCCCATCATTTTACCCTTACTAGCAACAATACAAATACGTGCGTTGAAACTCCTCCTGCTGCAGAGTAAGGACATCACAAGATTGAACGTCCTACCAAGCACCTCTCCCACTAAAGATAAATCAATCTAATTAGCCGAAAGAGATAGATAGATAAGAGAGAAATACAAGGCTATAAAGTCACACGTATATAAATCACATAAAAGACTCAAATACTTAATGAATAATCTGATCATAAACCCGTAATTCAGATCCCAACAAACACACCGTGAGAATTACATCGAATAGATCTCTGAGAGATCATTGTATTGAAGATCAAACAGATAGAGAGAGGGGGAGGGAGAGAGAGGGAGAGAGAGATCGCCATCTAGCTACTGCTATGGGCCCATAGGTCCTATGGGAACTACTCACACATCATGATGGAGGCAGCAAGGTTGATGAAGATTGCCTCCCCGATGGTTCCGCCCAACGGAGTACCGGAAAAGGCCTTCAGACGGGATCACAAAAGAACAGAGGCTTGCGGCAGTGATAAAATTGTTTCGGGTCTCGCCCTGGCGGTTTATGGATTTTAGGGTATTTATAGCGCTGGAATCAGGTCAAACAAAGGCATGTGGGACCCACAACCTTAGGTGCCCCCTAGGGTCACGCCCCTTGAGCTTGTGGCCCACCAACAAGTCTTTTGGCCTTCCCCCGAAGCTTCTAGGATCTCTTCTAGTCCAGAAAAAATCACCATAAAGTTTCATCATGTTTGGACTTCATTTGGTATGTTTTTTTGCAAAACAAAGAAATAGGCTAAACCAAGAATTGACATTGGGCACTAAGTTAATAGGTTAGTCCACAAAAATATTATAAAATGACATATAAATCGTACGAGATTGATAATATAATAATATGAAACAATCAAAAATTATAGATACATTGGAGACGTATCAGCATCTTCCAAGCTTAATTCCTGCTCCTCCTTGAGTAGGTAAATGATAGAAACATAATTTTTGATGTGCAATGCTACCTAACATGTCCTAATCGTGTAATTCATTTTGGCATAAATGTTGGGAAGCCATGAGTTAATAGATATCAAAATGATAATATGCCAGAATGCTAGAAAATAATCATCACCCTTCAAAATAAAGAGTACTGAAGAACGTTATTCCTACTCATTTAATCATGTAAGTATGGCATATCTCAGTCTTCCTAGCATAAAGTATAAATTATGAACACCCCAGTGCCAAACCAAGAAATTGTATCATATTTTTCTCACTTCAGCCTTTTCAACTCGACTCAATACATGAGCATGATCCATGGACTTAGTACTTTGGATAGCAAAGAGAATGATAGTAGGGCTTTATAAGGGAAGACAAAAAGTGAGAAAGTCTCGCATCAACTTTAGGCAATTGAGAGGCCTTACAATCGATATCAATGTGAGGGATAGGGGTTGCCATGCAACAGATGCACTAGAGCTATAAGTGTATGAAAGCTTGCTATATGAAACTAAGTGGGTGTGCATCCAAATTGCTTGCTCATGAAGACCTCGAGCATTTGAGAAAGCTCGTCATTAGAATTTGCAAGCAAGTGTAAAACATCCCACTAGTATATGAAAGTGACAAATCATGGAGTGTGACGCCCCCGATTTGACCGTACACTAATCATACACGCAAATGTGTACGATCAAGATCAAGGACTCATGGGAAGATATCACAACACAACTCTAGACACAAATTAAAATAATACAAGCTTTACATTACAAGCCAGGGGCCTCGAGGGCTCGAATACATAAGCTCGAATACACAAGAGTCAGCGGAAGCAATAATATCTGAGTACAGACATAAGTTAAACAAGATAGCCTTAAGAAGGCTAGCACAAAAGTAGTAACGATCGAAAAGGCAAGGCCTCCTGGCTGGGACCACCTAACTACTCCTCGAAGCCGAACACCATGTAGAATCATACTCAGGATCCTTCGGCTCTTGGACTCCAGCATCTGGTTGCGACAACCAGGTATAGAAAGGGGGAAAAGGGGGAGCAAAGCAACCGTGAGTACTCATCCAAAGTACTCGCAAGCAAGGATCTACACTACATATGCATTGATATCAATGAAATGGGTAGTATATGTTGACTGAACTGCAGAATGCCAGAATAAGAGAGTGATAGCTAGTCCTATCAAAGACTATGCTTCTGGCAGCCTCCATCTTGAAGCATGTAGAAGAGAGTAGATGGTAAGTTCACCAAGTATCATCGTATAGCATAATCCTACCCGGTGATCCTCTCCTCATCTCCCTATTAGGGAGCGATCACCAGGTTGTATCTAGCACTTGAAAGGGTGTGTTTTATTAAGTATCTGGTTCTAGTTGTCATAAGGTTAAGGTACAACTCCGGGTCGTCCTTTTACCGAGGGACACGGCTATTCGAATAGATCAACTTCCCTGTAGGGGTGCACCACATTTCCCAGCACGCTCGATCCGCTTTGGCCGGACACACTTTCCTGGGTCATGCCCGGCCTCGAAAGATCAACACGTCGCAGCCCCACCTAGGCACAACAGAGAGGTCAGCACGCCGGTCTAAATCCTATGCGCCCAGGGTCTAGGCCCATCGCCCATTGCACACCCGCACGTTGCGTACGCGGCTGGTGAGCAGACCTAGCAACCTCCATTATAAAGAAAGTTGCGTTAAGCGGTCCAACCCGGCGCGCGCCACTCAGTCGCTGACGTCAAGAAGCCTTTGGTTGATACCACGACGTCGAGTGCCCATAACTGTTCCCGCGTAGTTGGTTAGTGCATATAGGCCAGTGGCCAGACTCAAATCAAATACCAAGATCTCGTTAAGCATGTTAATTGATGTAACCGCAGACGCTGACCAGGGCTAGGCCCACCTCTCTCCTAGGTCGTCTCTGTCGGTGTCAAAACCGGTGGATCTCGGGTAGGGGGTCCCGAACTGTGCGTCTAGGATCGATGGTAACAGGAGATGGGGGGCACAATGTTTACCCAGGTTCGGGCCCTCTCTATGGAGGTAATAACCTACGTCCTGCTTGATTGATCTTGATGAATATGAGTGTTACAAGAGTTGATCTACCACAAGATCGTAATGGCTAAACCCTAGAGGTCTGACCTGTATGACTATGGTAATGTGTGTATCCTTTCCGGACTAACCCCTCCGGTTTATATAGACACCAGGGGATCTAGGGTTTACATAGAGTCGGTTACATAAGAAGGAATCTTCATAGTCGGTCGCCAAGCTTGCCTTCCACGCCAATGAGAGTCCAATTCGGACACAGATACATTGAAAGGATCGAGAAGAGGTGTCTCTAGGGGGGGTGGTTAGACACTAAGTACCAAAAGTTGCAGTTTTTAATTTCTTTAAGTTGAAGTGGAGTTTTGGCACAAGTTTAACAAGCACAATACATATCAAGCAAGCATGCAAAGAGTATATGAGCAGCAGAAAGTAAAGCATGCAACTTGCAAGAATGTAAAAGGATGGGATTGGAGTGTGCAAACGCAATTTGGAGACACGGAGATTTTTGAGACGTGGTTCCGATAGGTGGTGCTATCGTACATCCACGTTGATGGAGACTTCAACCCACGAAGGGTAACGGCTGCGCGAGTCCATGGAGGGCTCCACCCACGAAGGGTCCACGAAGAAGCAACCTTGTCTATCCCACCATGGCCGTCACCCATGAAGGACTTGCCTCACTAGCGGTAGATCTTCACGAAGTAGGCGATCTCCTTGCCCTTACAAACTCCTTGGTTCAACTCCACAATCTTGTCGGAGGCTCCCAAGTGACACCTAGCCAATCTAGGAGACACCACTCTCCAAGAAGTAACAAATGGTGTGTTGATGATGAACTCCTTGCTCTTGTGCTTCAAATGATAGTTTCCCCAACACTCAACTCTCTCTCACAGGATATGGATTTTGTGGAAAGAAGATTTGAGTGGAAAGCAACTTGGGGAAGGCTAGAGATCAAGATTCATATGGTAGGAATGGAATATCTTGGCCTCAACGCAAGTGTAGGTGGTTCTCTCTCAGAAAATGTATGTTGGAAGTGTAGGTTCGTTCCGATGGCTCTCTCCAAGAATGAAGAGCAGGTGGAGGGGTATATATAGCCTCCACACAAAATCTAACCGTTACACACAACTTGCCAATCTCGGTGGGACCGAATTGATAAACTCGGTTGGACCGATTCAGCAAATCTAGTGACCGTTAGGATTTTCGGTGGGACCGACATGCAACTCGGTAGGACCGATATGGTTAGGGTTAGGGCATAACGTAATCTCGGTGAGACCGATTACACAAACTGGGTGAGACCGATTTTGGTAATAAGCTAACCAGAGAGTTGGTCAGGTAAACTCGGTGGGACCGATTCGCTCATCTTGGTGAGACCGAAATGTTATGAAAAGGAAACAGAGAGTTTACATTGCAATCTCGGTAGGACCGATTACGCAAACTCAGTGAGACCCATTTTGGTAATAGATCCATACATAGAGATTGCAATTCCATCTAAGTGAGACCGAGATCCCTATTGGTGAGACCGATTTGCCTAGGGTTTGTGGCAGTGACTATGACATGTGAACTCGGTGGCGCCGGATAGAAAGAATCGATGGGGCCGAGTTTGACTTTTGGTTTAGGTCATATGTGGATGTGAGAAAGTAGTTGAGGGGTTTGGAGCATATTACTAAGCACTTTGAGCAAGAGCCTCATTAAGCAACACCTCATCCCTCCTTGATAGTATTGGATTTTCCTATATGCTCAATGTGATCTTGGATCACTAAAATAGAAAATGTAGAGTCTTGAGGTTGGAGCTTGAGCCAATCCTTTTGTCCTTAGCATCTTGAAGGGGTTCCACATCCTCTAGTTCATGCCACTTCATTGTTGAACTTATCTGAAACATACTAGGTAAAAGTGTTAGTCCAATAAGAGATATGTTGACATTAATTACCAAAACCACCTAGGGAGCACTTGTGCTTTCAATCTCCCCCTTTTTGGTAATTGATGACAACATACATCAAAGCTTTAGATAAAGATATAGAGAATAGTAAGTAAAGCTTTGGAAAGACATGTAACATGCATAGGCCCCCTACATGTATGCAATCATGTGAATATGGAATATAGGAGCGTGTGAATGCATAAACATGACAGAGTAAGCAATGTGTTACATGTATCTTGGCTATATGCATCAGAGCAAATGATGTGTATATGAGAAATGTACCTTCATGCTCATGAGTCCTTCTTGCAAACAGTATGTACATCAGCAAGAATTTCTCATACACATGACTGTGATGCATATACTTACCTTGTGGTCTTGAGTTGGCTTAGGATGGGATGAACCTGCGTAAACAAGGTTAGATAACACAGATACACCTACTGGCCAGAGAAAACAAAAGAAACCACAAGAGTACCAAGACTGGGATGACATGTAGAGTGAGTACTAAGTACCACATTGGATATAGACATGTCCCCAAAGTTAAAGATGTGCAATAAATTCAAGGATTTCCTTCCATTAGATGTCTTGCTCCCCTGAATCTAGCATGGGATACTGGGAGAGGATAGGGAACAGAAAATCAGAGCTCAAAGGAAATAAACAGAGCTAATGAAAATGAGCGAATATGAACATGACTCTCCCCTCTTGAAGACATGTGACTTCTCTCCTCTTGAACACCAAGCATCTGGGGTCCTTGATGATTACTCTTTCTTCCCTTGAGTATTCTCTCCCCCTATAGATATGATTAAGCTTTGACGTGATCTCTCTCTCCCCCTTTGACATCAATTTCCAAGAAGGGTTCTTCTGGATTTTTGTCCTGATGGGTTTGGTCCTTGAGTCACAGAACAAAGCAGCAAGTTGAATGGGATGCTCGTCGAGGACAAGATTCATTGAGTGGAGCTGGATCAAAAAGAATGCAGAAACAAGTGGCAAGATGTCTTTCCTGTAGTGAAATCGGTGACACCGAGTTGTATGGTTCGGTTGTACTGAGAGGATTCGGTTGGACCGAAAGCATCAGACCGGTGAGACCGAGTTCATCATGGAGAAAACACTTGTCACCTCAACTCACTAGACAAGTAAGATCTCACAAGGATTTGCAAGGAATTAACTGAAAGATTTGCAATGAATTGGATGCAAGGAATGCAGAAAAGAGAATAAACTAAAAAGGAGTCTAGATGAAGTTGGAAACAAATATGCATGATACAAATGCAAGAGCACAGAAAAGAAAACAAGAGAACTTAATCTAGAATTGGTCGGCGATAAAGTCACCTATGTTAGAGTATATTGACTTAGGAGTCAAGTGAGATCACTTGATCATAGGTCATACTCATCGTTTAAGCTCAAAATGGGGTTACCATTTTTCGTTTAAGCTTTTTGATGTATTCACATCTTGTCGAGTTGCTTTGACTCATGACTTGGAGTAAAGCTTCTCTAAGATGGAATAACATACCTTGGGTGGTGGTGTTGATCATGATCATGTAGTTAAACTTGTGTGGGTTGATCAAGGTTGATGTAGCTCATCAAGAGTTTGGAGAACCACTTGGAGTTTGAGTTCATCTACCTACATGGGTTAGTTTTTGCAAGGAAGAGCACTTGTGTATCCAAAATGACAATCATGAAAATCAACATAGAATTTGTCAAAGGATATGTTTGAATGGTCGCGTGCTTCCTTGTCTTCATCCACCATTGTGTAGAGACTTGGTGATATAGAAATTGCTCAAGATGTGAGTGAGTTTCAATATCATAGATTTAGATTCATCCAAGTACCTACATGGGTTAGATAACATGCAAGGTGCAAATATATCCAAGACACAAGATAGTCAACATAAGAGAAATATCAAGGATTAGTCATAGGCTCATGCCTTGCATGCATCAAATGGAGTTCCTACTCCAAGTTTGAAGCATCAATGATGTTCAATTCACCTCTTAACCTACAAAACACTTTCTCATCAAGTGGTTTCGTGAATATATCAGCTAACTGTTTTTCGGTGCGAACATGCTTAAGATTAATGTCCCCTTTGGCAACATGATCTCGAATGAAATGATGATGAACTTCAATATGCTTAGTTCGAGAATGTTGCATGGGATTGTGAGCAATATTAATAGCACTTTCATTGTCACAAAGTAATGGAACATGTTTCACTGATATCCCATAATCTTTAAGATTTTGGGTCATCCAAAGTAATTGAGCACAACATGATCCAGCGGCAATGTATTCCGCTTCGGCGGTGGATAAGGATACCGAGTTTTGTTTCTTGGAAGACCAAGACACAAGAGATGTACCAAGAAATTGACAAGTACCCGAAGTGGACTTTCTATCAACCTTGTCACCGGCATAGTCTGAGTCGGAGTAGCCAACAAGACTAAAGGAGGCCCTCTTTGGATACCAAATGCCAAAATTTGGTGTATGGATTAAGTATCTCACTATCCTTTTCACGGCCTTAAGATGACATTCTTTGGGAGCGGCTTGATATCGTGCACACATGCACACACTTAGCATAATATCGGGATGTGAAGCACATAGATATAACAATGAACAAATCATAGAGCGATAAACCTTTTGATCAACCGGTTCACCATCTTTGGTTAAATCAAGATGTCCACTGGTAGGCATGGGTGTAGTCATACCTTTGCATTCTTGCATATTGAACTTCTTGAATAAGTCATTGGTGTACTTCGTTTGAGAGACAAAGGTACCTTCCTTAGTTTGCTTGATTTGCAAACCAAGAAAGAATTTGAGTTCACTCATCATTGACATCTCAAACTTCTACGACATTAGCTTTCCAAACTTTTCACTAAAATGAGGGTTAGTTGATCCAAATATAATATCATTGACATAAATTTGGCACACAAATAGTTCTCCATTAACCCTTTTAGTAAAAAGAGTAGAATCTATTTTTCCAATTTCAAAGCCTTTTTCAATAAGGAACTTGGTCAAGCATTTATACCATGCTCTAGGAGCTTGTTTAAGACCATAAAGAGCTTTGTGAAGTTTGTAAACATGATTAGGTTTCTTAGGATTGAAAAATCTGGGAGGTTGCTTAACATAAACTTCCTCCTCTATTTCACCATTTAGAAAAGCACTTTTAATGTCCATTTGGTACAAGCTGATATCATGATGATTAGCATAGGCAAGTAAGATGCGAATGAACTCAAGTCTAGCAACGGGGGCATATGTCTCACCATAGTCCATACCTTTGACTTGAGTGTAGCCTTGGGCGACGAGACGTGCTTTGTTGTGAACTACTTGTCCATCTTCATCTTGCTTGTTGCGAAACACCCATTTGGTACCGATGATGTTGTGGTTGTTGTCGGGCTTCTCAACTAATGTCCAAACTTGATTTCTCTCAAAGTTGTGTAGCTCTTCATGCATGGCATTTATCCAATCCGGATCTTCCAAAGCTTCTTCAACCTTCATAGGTTCAATGTTAGAGATGAATGAATAGTGTTCACAAAAGTTAGCTAAACGAGTTTTTGAGCGAGTGATTCTCCCGGTTTGGATATCATTGTAGATTTGCTCGACGGGATGGTCTTTAGCAATTCTTGCTCGAACTCGTGAAAGCTTTTGCTTGGATCTTGGTTGAACATCTTCTTCATCTTGTTCTTCTTCTTGGCCTTCTTCATTGTTGACGTTGTCGTTCTCTTGTCGTGGTGGAGAAGGAGGTTGTTGGCATTCATCTTGGTGCACTTCCTGGTTTTCTTCATCTTGGTGTGCCCCACTTGTGGATGCTTCCGTATCAACTCTTGGTTCACCTTGTTGTGAGGTAGAAGCTTCCACTTGGATGGACGAGGTACTCTCCTTCACCTCCGTTGGACGAATCTTGCCAATAGACAATTCTTGGATTGCTTCCGAAGGGTCTTTGTCTCCTGCATCAATTGGCAATTGCTCTACTTGCGAGCCGTTAGATTCATCAAACTTCACATCTACCGTCTCTTCAACCTTTCGGGTGAAATTATTGTAGACACGGTATGTGTGAGAGTTTGAGCCATAACCAAGTAGGAAACCTTCATGAGACTTAGGAGCAAATTTAGAACGACGATGCTTATAAAGAATGTAGCACTTTGAGCCGAATACTCAAAAGTATCCAACTTGTGGTTTGTTACCGGTCAGGAGCTCATATGCTGTCTTGCCGAGTAGCTTGTGAAGATACAAGCGATTTGTTGCATGACAAGCTGTCTCAACCGCTTCCGCCCAAAAGTGCTTTGGCGTCTTGTACTCATCAAGCACCGTTCTCGCCATTTCGATGAGTGTCCGGTTCTTCCTCTCAACAACTCCATTCTGTCGAGGTGTGTATGTAGCCGAGAACTCATGTGAAATCCCTTCTTCGTCAAGAAAGGTGTCCACATTTGCGTTCTTGAACTCCGTTCCGTTGTCGCTGTGAACCTTCTTGATTTTCACTTCAAATTGATTTTGGGCCTTCCTAGCGAAGTTTTTGAAAATCTTTTGGACCTGCGATTTATCATCGAGAAAGAACACCCACGTAAATCTTGAAAAATCATCAACTATAACTAGACCGAAAGAATTTCCACCAAGACTTTTGTAATCGTTAGGACCAAAAAGATCCATGTGAAGTAGCTCGAGCGGCCTCCTTGTGGTCATGATGTTCTTCACAGGATGCCTTCCTCCAGCCTGTTTACCTGCTTGACAAGCGCTGCAAAGTCTATCCTTATCAAATATGACATCGTTAACGTCATGGATATGATTTCCTTTAATAAGCTTGTCAAGGTTTTGCATACCAACATGACCTAATCGTCTATGCCATAACCAACCTTTGGAGGATTTAGCAATTAAGCAAGTTCTAGGTTGAGCCTTTTTAGTGAAATCAACAATGTAAAGATCACCTTTGTGTATACCGGCAAAGACTATTTTATGATTATCTCTATGAAACACTTGGCAATCTACTTCGGTAAATAGGACATTGAAACCGAAATCAGCAAGTCTAGATAATGAAAGTAAATTGTAGCCAAGAGATTCAACAAACATGACATTTTGTGTGGAGCTATCATGTGATATGGCCACCAAACTGAGGCCAACCACCTTACCCTTTGAGTTGTCACCGAAAGTGACATACTTTCGAGGACCATCGTTTTCAGCAAGCTCATGAAACATGTCTTTATCTCCGGTCATGTGATCGGTACATCCACTATCAAGAACCCATTCATTTCCTCCTGCCATATATCCCCGAAGATTTTCCATAAGACCAAAGTGTCTCATTGCATCATCAAGATCAAAATCACTATCATCATCCTCGGCATAGTATCCATGTTCAACATCATCATGTGGTGGATCAAATCCTAGAGAGGGTGATTCGTTAGAGTGAGTTTGACAATGATCTTCTTTATGAATCTTAATAGCTTTGGAAATAATATCACTAATAATTCCAACATCTCCTTTGGCACGCATAAGGTTTGTAAGCTCAAATAGACAATCACCAAACATAGGATTATTGGAATTCATCTTACTCAAGGTAATAGACTTATGGAGAATTTCATCTAGATTTTTTAAGGAATAATTTGGAAAGCGTTCCTCAAGAAATTTCCATATGGTGTAGGCACACTTAAGAGTAGGCAAACATCCAATCAAGTTTCTAGGCAAGCCTCTAGTGATAAGATTAACAGTTCTAAGATTGCGAATCATGTCAATTAACTCATCAAGGGTAGGATGCATGGGATCAACATGAGGTGCACAAGGGCTAGCAATATACTTGTTCAAATGATATTCATTTAAAATCACAAGCATCTCATTTTTTCACTCATGAAAATACTCTCCACCAAGTATAGGCACTCTATGTCTAAGACTCCCCAAAGTAGACTCATCCATCTTCCTCCAATGGTGTTTAAACCAAAGCAATGGAGACCAATGCTCAGATACCAATTGAAAGGATCGAGAAGAGGTGTCTAGAGGGGGGTGATTAGACACTAAGTACCAAAAGTTGCAGTTTTTCATTTCTTTAAGTTGAAGTGGAGTTTTGGCACAAGCTTAACAAGCACAATACATATCAAGCAAGCATGCAAAGAGTATATGAGCAGCAGAAAGCAAAGCATGCAACTTGCAAGAATGTAAAAGGATGGGATTGGAGTGTGCAAACGCAATTTGGAGACACGGAGATTTTTGAGACGTGGTTCCGATAGGTGGTGCTATCGTACGTCCACATTGATGGAGACTTCAACCCACGAAGGGTAACGGCTGCGCGAGTCCACGGAGGGCTCCACCCACGAAGGGTCCACGAAGAAGCAATCTTGTCTATCCCACCATGGCTGTCGCCCACGAAGGACTTGCCTCACTAGAGGTAGATCTTCACGAAGTAGGCGATCTCCTTGCCCTTACAAACTCCTTGGTTCAACTCCACAATCTTGTCGGAGGCTCCCAAGTGACACCTAGCTAATCTAGGAGACACCACTCTCCAAGTAGTAACAAATGGTGTCTTGATGATGAACTCCTTGCTCTTGTGCTTCAAATGATAGTTTCCCCAACACTCAACTCTCTCTCACAGGATATGGATTTTGTGGAAAGAAGATTTGAGTGGAAAGCAACTTGGGGAAGGCTAGAGATCAAGATTCATATGGTAGGAATGGAATATCTTGGCCTCAACACAAGTGTAGGTGGTTCTCTCTCAGAAAATGTATGTTGGAAGTGTAGGTTCGTTCCGATGGCTCTCTCCAAGAATGAAGAGCAAGTGGAGGGGTATATATAGCCTCCACACAAAATCTAACCGTTACACACAACTTGCCAATCTCGGTGGGACTGAATTGATAAACTCGGTTGGACCGATTCAGCAAATCTAGTGACCGTTAGGATTTTCGGTGGGACCGACATGCAACTCGGTAGGACCGATATGGTTAGGGTTAGGGCATAACGTAATCTCGGTGAGACCGATTACACAAACTCGATGAGACCGATTTTGGTAATAAGCTAACCAGAGAGTTGGTCAGGTAAACTCGGTGGGACCGATTCGCTCATCTTGGTGAGACCGAAATGTTATGAAAAGGAAACAGAGAGTTTACATTGCAATCTCGGTAGGACCGATTACGCAAACTCAGTGAGACCCATTTTGGTAATAGATCCATACATAGAGATTGCAATTCCATCTCAGTGAGACCGAGATCCCTATTGGTGAGACCGATTTGCCTAGGGTTTGTGGCAGTGACTATGACATGTGAACTCGGTGGCGCCGGATAGAAAGAATCGATGGGGCCGAGTTTGACTTTTGGTTTAGGTCATATGTGGATGTGAGAAAGTAGTTGAGGGGTTTGGAGCATATTACTAAGCACTTTGGGCAAGAGCCTCATTAAGCAACACCTCATCCCTCCTTGATAGTATTGGATTTTCCTATATGCTCAATGTGATCTTGGATCACTAAAATAGAAAATGTAGAGTCTTGAGCTTGGAGCTTGAGCCAATCCTTTTGTCCTTAGCATCTTGAAGGGGTTCCACATCCTCTAGTTCATGCCACTTCATTGTTGAACTTATCTGAAACATACTAGGTAAAAGTGTTAGTCCAATAAGAGATATGTTGACATTAATTACCAAAACCACCTAGGGAGCACTTGTGCTTTCAATCTCCCCCTTTTGGTAATTGATGACAACATACATCAAAGCTTTAGATAAAGATATAGAGAATAGTAAGTAAAGCTTTGGAAAGACATGTAACATGCATAGGCCCCCCTACATGTATGCAATCATGTGAATATGGAATATAGGAGCATGTGAATGCATAAACATGACAGAGTAAGCAATGTGTTACATGTATCTTGGCTATATGCATCAGAGCAAATGATGTGTATATGAGAAATGTACCTTCATGCTCATGAGTCCTTCTTGCAAACAGTATGTACATCAGCAAGAATTTCTCATACACATGACTGTGATGCATATACTTACCTTGTGGTCTTGAGTTGGCTTAGGATGGGATGAACCTGCGTAAACAAGGTTAGATAACACAGATACACCTACTGGCCAGAGAAAACAAAAGAAACCACAAGAGTACCAAGACTGGGATGACATGTAGAGTGAGTACTAAGTACCACATTGGATATAGACATGTCCCCAAAGTTAAAGATGTGCAATAAATTCAAGGATTTCCTTCCATTAGATGTCTTGCTCCCCCTGAATCTAGCATGGGATACTGGGAGAGGATAGGGAACAGAGAATCAGAGCTCAAAGGAAATAAACAGAGCTAATGAAAACGAGCGAATATGAACATGACTCTCCCCTCTTGAAGACATGTGACTTCTCTTCTCTTGAACACCAAGCATCTGGGGTCCTTGATGATTACTCTTTCTTCCCTTGAGTATTCTCTCCCCCTATAGATATGATTAAGCTTTGACGTGATCTCTCTCTCCCCCTTTGACATCAATTTCCAAGAAGGGTTCTTCTGGATTTTTGTCCTGATGGGTTTGGTCCTTGAGTCACAGAACAAAGCAGCAAGTTGAATGGGATGCTCGTCGAGGACAAGATTCATTGAGTGGAGCTGGATCAAAAAGAATGCAGAAACAAGTGGCAAGATGTCTTTCCTGTAGTGAAATCGGTGACACCGAGTTGTATGGTTCGGTTGTACTGAGAGGATTCGGTTGGACCGAAAGCATCAGACCGGTGAGACCGAGTTCATCATGGAGAAAACACTTGTCACCTCAACTCACTAGACAAGTAAGATCTCACAAGGATTTGCAAGGAATTAACTGAAAGATTTGCAATGAATTGGATGCAAGGAATGCAGAAAAGAGAATAAACTAAAAAGGAGTCTAGATGAAGTTGGAAACAAATATGCATGATACAAATGCAAGAGCACAGAAAAGAAAACAAGAGAACTTAATCTAGAATTGGTCGGCGATAAAGTCACCTATGTTAGAGTATATTGACTTAGGAGTCAAGTGAGATCACTTGATCATAGGTCATACTCATCGTTTAAGCTCAAAATGGGGTTACCATTTTTCGTTTAAGCTTTTTGATGTATTCACATCTTGTCGAGTTGCTTTGACTCATGACTTGGAGTAAAGCTTCTCTAAGATGGAATAACATACCTTGGGTGGTGGTGTTGATCATGATCATGTAGTTAAACTTGTGTGGGTTGATCAAGGTTGATGTAGCTCATCAAGAGTTTGGAGAACCACTTGGAGTTTGAGTTCATCTACCTACATGGGTTAGTTTTTGCAAGGAAGAGCACTTGTGTATCCAAAATGACAATCATGAAAATCAACATAGAATTTGTCAAAGGATATGTTTGAATGGTCGCGTGCTTCCTTGTCTTCATCCACCATTGTGTAGAGACTTGGTGATATAGAAATTGCTCAAGATGTGAGTGAGTTTCAATATCATAGATTTAGATTCATCCAAGTACCTACATGGGTTAGATAACATGCAAGGTGCAAATATATCCAAGACATAAGATAGTCAACATAAGAGAAATATCAAGGATTAGTCATAGGCTCATGCCTTGCATGCATCAAATGGAGTTCCTACTCCAAGTTTGAAGCATCAATGATGTTCAATTCACCTCTTAACCTCCAAAACACTTTCTCATCAAGTGGTTTCGTGAATATATCAGCTAACTGTTTTTCGGTGCGAACATGCTTAAGATTAATGTCCCCTTTGGCAACATGATCTCGAATGAAATGATGATGAACTTCAATATGCTTAGTTCGAGAATGTTGCATGGGATTGTGAGCAATATTAATAGCACTTTCATTGTCACAAAGTAATGGAACATGTTTCACTGATATCCCATAATCTTTAAGATTTTGGGTCATCCAAAGTAATTGAGCACAACATGATCCAGCGGCAATGTATTCCGCTTCGGCGGTGGATAAGGATACCGAGTTTTGTTTCTTGGAAGACCAAGACACAAGAGATGTACCAAGAAATTGACAAGTACCCGAAGTGGACTTTCTATCAACCTTGTCACCGGCATAGTCTGAGTCGGAGTAGCCAACAAGACTAAAGGAGGCCCTCTTTGGATACCAAATGCCAAAATTTGGTGTATGGATTAAGTATCTCACTATCCTTTTCACGGCCTTAAGATGACATTCTTTGGGAGCGGCTTGATATCGTGCACACATGCACACACTTAGCATAATATCGGGATGTGAAGCACATAGATATAACAATGAACAAATCATAGAGCGATAAACCTTTTGATCAACCGGTTCACCATCTTTGGTTAAATCAAGATGTCCACTGGTAGGCATGGGTGTAGTCATACCTTTGCATTCTTGCATATTGAACTTCTTGAATAAGTCATTGGTGTACTTCGTTTGAGAGACAAAGGTACCTTCCTTAGTTTGCTTGATTTGCAAACCAAGAAAGAATTTGAGTTCACTCATCATTGACATCTCAAACTTCTACGACATTAGCTTTCCAAACTTTTCACTAAAATGAGGGTTAGTTGATCCAAATATAATATCATTGACATAAATTTGGCACACAAATAGTTCTCCATTAACCCTTTTAGTAAAAAGAGTAGAATCTATTTTTCCAATTTCAAAGCCTTTTTCAATAAGGAACTTGGTCAAGCATTTATACCATGCTCTAGGAGCTTGTTTAAGACCATAAAGAGCTTTGTGAAGTTTGTAAACATGATTAGGTTTCTTAGGATTGAAAAATCTGGGAGGTTGCTTAACATAAACTTCCTCCTCTATTTCACCATTTAGAAAAGCACTTTTAATGTCCATTTGGTACAAGCTGATATCATGATGATTAGCATAGGCAAGTAAGATGCGAATGAACTCAAGTCTAGCAACGGGGGCATATGTCTCACCATAGTCCATACCTTTGACTTGAGTGTAGCCTTGGGCGACGAGACGTGCTTTGTTGTGAACTACTTGTCCATCTTCATCTTGCTTGTTGCGAAACACCCATTTGGTACCGATGATGTTGTGGTTGTTGTCGGGCTTCTCAACTAATGTCCAAACTTGATTTCTCTCAAAGTTGTGTAGCTCTTCATGCATGGCATTTATCCAATCCGGATCTTCCAAAGCTTCTTCAACCTTCATAGGTTCAATGTTAGAGATGAATGAATAGTGTTCACAAAAGTTAGCTAAACGAGTTTTTGAGCGAGTGATTCTCCCGGTTTGGATATCATTGTAGATTTGCTCGACGGGATGGTCTTTAGCAATTCTTGCTCGAACTCGTGAAAGCTTTTGCTTGGATCTTGGTTGAACATCTTCTTCATCTTGTTCTTCTTCTTGGCCTTCTTCGTTGTTGACGTTGTCGTTCTCTTGTCGTGGTGGAGAAGGAGGTTGTTGGCATTCATCTTGGTGCACTTCCTGGTTTTCTTCATCTTGGTGTGCCCCACTTGTGGATGCTTCCGTATCAACTCTTGGTTCACCTTGTTGTGAGGTAGAAGCTTCCACTTGGATGGACGAGGTACTCTCCTTCACCTCCGTTGGACGAATCTTGCCAATAGACAATTCTTGGATTGCTTCCGAAGGGTCTTTGTCTCCTGCATCAATTGGCAATTGCTCTACTTGCGAGCCGTTAGATTCATCAAACTTCACATCTACCGTCTCTTCAACCTTTCGGGTGAAATTATTGTAGACACGGTATGTGTGAGAGTTTGAGCCATAACCAAGTAGGAAACCTTCATGAGACTTAGGAGCAAATTTAGAACGACGATGCTTATAAAGAATGTAGCACTTTGAGCCGAATACTCAAAAGTATCCAACTTGTGGTTTGTTACCGGTCAGGAGCTCATATGCTGTCTTGCCGAGTAGCTTGTGAAGATACAAGCGATTTGTTGCATGACAAGCTGTCTCAACCGCTTCCGCCCAAAAGTGCTTTGGCGTCTTGTACTCATCAAGCACCGTTCTCGCCATTTCGATGAGTGTCCGGTTCTTCCTCTCAACAACTCCATTCTGTCGAGGTGTGTATGTAGCCGAGAACTCATGTGAAATCCCTTCTTCGTCAAGAAAGGTGTCCACATTTGCGTTCTTGAACTCCGTTCCGTTGTCGCTGTGAACCTTCTTGATTTTCACTTCAAATTGATTTTGGGCCTTCCTAGCGAAGTTTTTGAAAATCTTTTGGACCTGCGATTTATCATCGAGAAAGAACACCCACGTAAATCTTGAAAAATCATCAACTATAACTAGACCAAAAGAATTTCCACCAAGACTTTTGTAATCGTTAGGACCAAAAAGATCCATGTGAAGTAGCTCGAGTGGCCTCCTTGCGGTCATGATGTTCTTCACGGGATGCCTTCCTCCAGCCTGTTTACCTGCTTGACAAGCGCTGCAAAGTCTATCCTTATCAAATATGACATTGTTAACATCATGGATATGATTTCCTTTAATAAGCTTGTCAAGGTTTCGCATACCAACATGACCTAATCGTCTATGCCATAACCAACCTTTGGAGGATTTAGCAATTAAGCAAGTTCTAGGTTGAGCCTTTTTAGTGAAATCAACAATGTAAAGATCACCTTTGTGTATACCGGTAAAGACTATTTTATGATTATCTCTACGAAACACTTGGCAATCTACTTCGGTAAATAGGACATTGAAACCGAAATCAGCAAGTCTAGATACTGAAAGTAAATTGTAGCCAAGAGATTCAACGAATATGACATTTTGTGTGGAGCTATCATGTGATATGGCCACCTTACTGAGGCCAACCACCATACCCTTTGAGTTGTCACCGAAAGTGACATACTTTCGAGGACCATTGTTTTTAGCAAGCTCACGAAACATGTCTTTATCTCCGGTCATGTGATCGGTACATCCACTATCAAGAACCCATTCATTTCCTCCTGCCATATATCCCCGAAGATTTTCCATAAGACCAAAGTGTCTCATTGCATCATCAAGATCAAAATCACTATCATCATCCTCGGCATAGTATCCATGTTCAACATCATCATGTGGTGGATCAAATCCTAGAGAGGGTGATTCGTTAGAGTGAGTTTGACAATGATCTTCTTTATGAATTTTAATAGCTTTGGAAATAATATCACTAATAATTCCAACATCTCCTTTGGCACGCATAAGGTTTGTAAGCTCAAATAGACAATCACCAAACATAGGATTATTGGAATTCATCTTACTCAAGGTAATAGACTTATGGAGAATTTCATCTAGATTTTTTAAGGAATAATTTGGAAAGCGTTCCTCAAGAAATTTCCATATGGTGTAGGCACACTTAAGAGTAGGCAAACATCCAATCAAGTTTCTAGGCAAGCCTCTAGTGATAAGATTAACAGTTCTAAGATTGCGAATCATGTCAATTAACTCATCAAGGGTAGGATGCATGGGATCAACATGAGGTGCACAAGGGCTAGCAATATACTTGTTCAAATGATATTCATTGAAAATCACAAGCATCTCATTTTTTCACTCATGAAAATACTCTCCATCACATATAGGCACTCTATGTCTAAGACTCCCCAAAGTAGACTCATCCATCTTCCTCCAATGGTGTTTAAACCAAAGCAATGGAGACCAATGCTCAGATACCAATTGAAAGGATCGAGAAGAGGTGTCTAGAGGGGGGTGATTAGACACTAAGTACCAAAAGTTGCAGTTTTTCATTTCTTTAAGTTGAAGTGGAGTTTTGGCACAAGTTTAACAAGCACAATACATATCAAGCAAGCATGCAAAGAGTATATGAGCAGCAGAAAGTAAAGCATGCAACTTGCAAGAATGTAAAAGGATGGGATTGGAGTGTGCAAACGCAATTTGGAGACACGGAGATTTTTGAGACGTGGTTTCGATAGGTGGTGCTATCGTACGTCCACATTGATGGAGACTTCAACCCACGAAGGGTAACGGCTGCGCGAGTCCACGGAGGGCTCCACCCACGAAGGGTCCACGAAGAAGCAACCTTGTCTATCCCACCATGGCCGTCGCCCACGAAGGACTTGCCTCACTAGCGGTAGATCTTCACGAAGTAGGCGATCTCCTTGCCCTTACAAACTCCTTGGTTCAACTCCACAATCTTGTCGGAGGCTCCCAAGTGACACCTAGCTAATCTAGGAGACACCACTCTCCAAGAAGTAACAAATGGTGTGTTGATGATGAACTCATTGCTCTTGTGCTTCAAATGATAGTCTCCCCAACACTCAACTCTCTCTCACAGGATATGGATTTTGTGGAAAGAAGATTTGAGTGGAAAGCAACTTGGGGAAGGCTAGAGATCAAGATTCATATGGTGGGAATGGAATATCTTGGCCTCAACACAAGTGTAGGTGGTTCTCTCAGAAAATTTATGTTGGAAGTGTAGGTTCGTTCTGATGGCTCTCTCCACGAATGAAGAGGAGATGGAGGGATATATATATATATAGCCTCCATACAAAATCTAACCGTTACACACAACTTGTCAATCTCGGTGTGACCGAATTGATAAACTCGGTTGGACCGATTCAGCAAATCTAGTGACCATTAGGATTTTCGGTGGGACCAACATGCAACTCGGTAGGACCGATATGGTTAGGGTTAGGGCATAACGTAATCTCGGTGAGACCGATTACACAAACTCGGTGAGGCCGATTTTGGTAATAAGCTAACCAAAGAGTTGGTCAGGTAAACTTGGTGGGACCGATTCGCTCATTTCGGTGAGACTGAAATGTTATGAAAAGGAAACAGAGAGTTTACATTGCAATCTCGGTAGGGCCGATTACGCAAACTCGGTGAGACCGATTTTGGTAATAGATCCATAGAGAGAGATTGCAATCCCATCTCGGTGAGACCGAGATCCCTATCAGTGAGACCGATTTGCCTAGGGTTTGTGGAAGTGGCTATGGCATCTGAACTCGTTGGCGCCGGATAGAAAGAATCGGTGGGGCCGAGTTTGACTTTTGGTTTAGGTCATATGTGGATGTGAGAAAGTAGTTGAGGGCTTTGGAGCATATTACTAAGCACTTTGAGCAAGAGCCTCATTAAGCAACACCTCATCCCTCCTTGATAGTATTGGCTTTTCCTATATGCTCAATGTGATCTTGGATCACTAAAATAGAAAATGTAGAGTCTTGAGCTTGGAGCTTGAGCCAATCCTTTTGTCCTTAGCATCTTGAAGGGGTTCCACATCCTCTAGTCCATGCCACTTCATTGTTGAACTTATCTGAAACATACTAGGTAAAAGTGTTAGTCCAACAAGAGATATGTTGACATTAATTACCAAAACCACATAGGGAGCACTTGTGCTTTCATACAGTCTTTGGTCTTCATGTCTTCATAGCCCATCACTCCGGCCCATGGATAAAAGGCCAGACGCCCGAGGACCCCTTAGTCCAGGACTCCCTCAGTCTCAACCTCCCCTGTCGACTGCCACAAAGTAACAGTCGGGGGCCGTCGGGAACTCAGGCCCACCACTACCTGGATGGAGCCACCTGTCCTTTCAGCCCCCACATCAGAATCACATGCGGGTACTCTACGAGCCGACCCGACTTTAGTCACCACATGTATAGTATGTATGTATGTATATACCCGTGATCACCTCCCAAGTGATCACGGCCCAATAGTATAGCATGGCAAACGGACAAGAATGTAGGGCCACTGATAAAGTACTAGCAACCTATACTAAGCATGTAGGATTGCAGGTAAAGGTAACAACTGTAGCAACAATGACAGGCTATGTAGCAGAATAGGATTAACCAAAAGGAGTAACATGCTACACTACTCTAATGCAAGCAGTAGAGAGAAGGAATAGGCGATATCTGGTGATCAAGGGAGGGGGCTTGCCTGGTTGCTCTCGCAAGAAGGAGGGCTCATCAACACAGTAGTCGATCTGGGCACCAGCAGCGGCGTCAGTCTCTTAGTCTACCGGAGAGAAGAGGGGGAAGAAACAATGAATACAATGCAAACATATGCATAACGATGCATGACAAGACAAGTAACGGTGTTAGGTGTGCCCTAACGCAGTAGGAGCTGATACCGGCAAAGGGGGGAAACAACCGGGAAAGTATCCCTGGTGTTTCGCGTTTTCGGACAGATGAACCGGAGGGGGAAAGTTGTGTGTTTGCTATGCTAGGGATGTGTGGCGGATGAACGGGTTGTGAAATCGGATTCGTCTCGTCGTTCTGAGCAACTTTCATGTATAAAATTTTTTCATCCGAGCTACAGATTATTTTATATGATTTCTGAAGTTTAAACAATATTTTGAAATCATTATTAATTCGAAAATAAATATTAAAACACTAGATGCACCCAGTACAGGGTACACAGAATTGCACCCAGTGGCTGATAGGTGGGCCAGGGGGTCCCATTTGACGAGTCAAAGTTTGACTGGTTAACAGGGGGTGGGGCCCCCTGTCATAGACTAGGATTAGTTGATTAATTCCAGTTCCAACTAATCCAATGATAAGGCTAATTAATCCTAGTCAATTAAGTTAATTAATTACATAATTAACTTATTAATTAAATTAATTAAATAATTTTTTAATTAATTTTTAAAGCTTCTTTGGGGGGGCTGGGCCCCACGTGTAAGTGGCCCATTGGCCAGCTAGGTTAACAGGCGCAAGGGGGCGGGCGTGGGCGCCCATTGGGGCTGGACCCGGGCGACGGCCAGCATGCGCGGATGGGCGCCAACGAGGTTACGGAGGGCGGGGCCGTGGCGAAGCGGGCGGTCCTCGGAGGAAGACACCGGGGGCCGTGGAGGGTGCGGCCGGACCACCGCGGGGCGGGTCGGCGAGCAGCAGCGATGCTGGGCGGCGGAGGGGGCTGCGGCAGAGCCATGCGGTTGCGGGCGCGCGCGTGAGAGGAAGGCCGGGGCGACGAGGTAGTTGCGGCGCCGGCGAGGCAGGGCCGCACGCGTAGGGCGAGGGGTGGCTGCAGCAATGGCGGTGCAGGCGTGAGGCGCGTAAGGGGAGGGGCGAGACGCAGGCTGCGGGCGCGGGCGCGGCAGTAGCAGAGGGAGCAGGGCGGCGCATGGCGGAGGGAGGCCATGGTCGGGGTAGCCGGGGAGGCGGGGCGCTGGCGAGGAGTGGTGCGGGCCGGGACATTGCAGACGCGAAGAGGTGCCGGGGTGGTGCGCGTGTGCACGGTAGACGGCCAACGGGCGCGCCGCGTCAGGGGTGACCGCGGGCGTGGAAGTCGGACGACACCGATGGGCGTGGGCAGCGCGGTGGCCAAGGGCGCGCGGTGCGATGGCCGGTGCGACGGACGCGGTGAGCGCGTCGTGGGGGTGACGAGAGGCAGGGTGCCTCACCGGGGTTGTAGGGCATGGGGCAGCGGGGCTCAGGGAGGAGGACAGGGAAGAGGTCAACGACGGAGGGGACGGCGGGGCAGCTCCGACGAGGTGGCGGTTCGGGAGAAGGTGCGGTCCAGCGGCGTCAGGGGCGGTCGTCGCCGGGCTCGATCCTGATCCAGAACTGGGTCAGGGGGAAGAGCGTGAACGAGCGGGGGGAGTGGGGTGTCGGTTAGGGTTTGGGTTTCCCACTGGTGGGGATATGGAGGGGGGTTTGGCCGGACGGTTGGTGGGCTAGCCGGCTGGGCCGTCTGGCCCAGTTGGCCAGGGGGTCCTTTTCTTTTTATTTTTGTTTTCTGATTTGTTTTGTTCTTTTCTTTTTTACTTATTTTAGTTTTCTATTTTCTCCAAACTTTAACTTAGTTCAATTTGTAAATTGTCAAAATAGCTCCTAAATTTAGTATGTCAAATATACCACTACCACATTAATTTGCTGCCCAAGCTAACATAGTTTCGTAATTATTTAATATTTAGAAGTATATAAATAACAATTTTTGCTATTGTTTTATTCAGTTTATAGTATTTAAACATTTTATAAAGGTGTGGTTTCTCCACCATAATTTCCTATGCAATATTTGGTTCACTCCGAACATGTTAGTTTTAATATTTGAAAAGTTTTATTGTTTGCTTGATTTTGAATTTGAATCGGTTTCGAACTAACACGAGACTAGCAACAGTAATCCAAGTGACGTGACATCATTAGAAGAGGGTTGCTGTAGCTTAATTACCTGGGCGTCACAATTCTCCTCCACTACAAGAAATCTCGTCCCGAGATTTAGGAGCAGGAGTAAGGGGGAAGGGATTTGGTTACGAAATTCTAACTGGTTTTCTCGGTGTTGGTTGCTCTTCCTGAAGGAGTTGATCCATTACATTGATGTATTCATTTCCCGGCTTCAGGTTATCATGATGAATTCGACATCCTTTCTTCAGGAACTCCATCGTACTTACGAAAGAATAAAGGGGTGGGTATTCCGAGAGAACGGACCTCTGTAAGCTTGACTATCTGGTCGATAACACCGGGGAAGGTGGCGGAAAGTAACTCTCGAATATGAAATTTAAGAAATTACCGAGAGCAAAGTAAGGAGGTATCATGGGAAGTTTCAAGCGGGTAGGCAATCGTTCGATGGCTGAAACGGGGTGTGAAAGGGGTTCAGTGGAGCGAGAATAAGTATTGCGTCTGATACCAGAATAGATCACTTGGCAGGTGGCCCGTGAATTACATAAGAAGTCAAGCGCGAGGAATAACTTTGACAACAGGGTGTACAGGAGAGTCAGGTTCCGATCCTGGGACCTGTGGGTTATGGGCCCACCATGTGGGTTAAAAGTAGGAAGAGCGATGACGACTTGCACGATCATGTAAGCAAGGTATGTCAGAGGATAGCCTATCAGTTATGTCGGCAACAACATCAGTACCAAGGGCGAGGGACGAAGAGAACCATTTTCCTGCTCGTTGAACGAGGCGGACCAATAGGCAAAGTTCTCGTACATCAGTGGCTACCAGAATGTCATCAACAATAGTAACAGGGTCTTGCTGACAGAATTGTACACAAAGGTGTTTACATAAGCAGGAGAATATTACTGCTTAGATCATATAGAGCACAAGAAAGGTTAAACCAAACAATGGAAAGGAAGATGTGATTATTAGATTAAACAGAATGATGGAAAGGAAAATATGTTTAAACACATATTTCAGGGGTATATCCTTCCCAAGGACAAGCAGAGCATGATATCCATCACATGATATAATGTAGAAAACCCTTTAGGTAAGGGGAGAGAAATTTCATGACATTACCCATACAACGGTGTTTGGATAATTAAGAAAGAAACATTTAGCATTGGTCTTCAAATGTTCTTGTTTAAAATCGGAGTACCACAACCATGCTTCGAGATAGCATTGACATGGTTTTCAAGCAAAGTTCGGATTTTGGATACACAAAGGATCCATCAAGAACAACTTATAGAATAAGTCTTACAATTTCCTCATGAAAGAATGGATAACCTTGCTGAAAAGGAAAACTATAACAATGGGTCCTCCGGCCCGGTGCGCTAGGCATGACATCACCTTACTGGGCTATACAAACTCCAATGTTACGGCTTTTGGAAAATGTCCCAACCATCATATCTGATGAAGATTCAGTTCTGATTGGTGTCAGGATACCTCAGACTCATGATGCCTGAGAAGGAAGGCGTGCAACACAATTTGACGAGATGGAGTTGCAAGATTCTCGGGAAATGAACTATGGAAGCAAGTTTCGAATCATGAGTTCATCATTTAACCAAGGAGAGGACGAGGAGGTGGCTGATGAACTTAGCGACAATTCATTGAGATTTTCAAAAGATGGATTTCCACACTTATGTGAACAAGGAGATAACATTTGTCAGATCAAATGATGTAATCAGATATGCTCGAGGAAAACATACACAGTTAAACATTGGTTGAAAGGTGCACCCGAAATATGGGCTTAGGTAGAATGATCAATGTTAGAATGGTGATTCAATAACCAATGGTCTAAGAATGAAATATCGACCCTTAACTTCAAAGCAATAGGGTTGCTAGAAGTTTTGAAGTCGCACATCATAGTTCAATTGTCGGTTTTCCGGTTAGAAACAACACGGGGACCAAGAAGAATGGTGATGGTGAGTAGCATCACTTTATCAAGAATTCTTAAGAGGTGGTGAAATTCTCACAACATCATTGACATAAAAGATAGTAATACTTCAAGGTAGATCATAATGCATGCTAGATAGAAAGTTGCATCCATATCATGTACAAGTTTGTGATGAAAGGAAGGCATGGATGTTGTCGATGGTAACTTAAATTACCAAGGTACGAGGATAACACTAATCATCATGAATTCGTTTGATATCTTGGAAGGAGTGAAAATGTTGATGATGATCATGACAAATTTTGTCGAGAGGCTCCATGAAGAAGCAACCGAACAGCGACTGCATCGAGCAAAGGACTGATGCGACGAAATGTTATTGGAACCATAGATACGGCACAAACTCAGAATCAAGTTTGTTGTTTGAGGTAAAACGATAAGACGAGGAAATCAACGTAAGCTTAGCTCATCGTCGAAAGTTGTGCTCCAAGAGTAAGGAACAGGTAGCACAGTTAAAATTAGAATGATAATGATATAGCCGAGCAGGCCAAGAATGACATGGTCGAGTACAAACTTGTGAGTAAAGGACATTACTAAGAGTTGTTTAATCATGGTGCGGACCTGATTTAGTTATCGGTGTCCTCGGGTGACTAACAACTCATAACGAGGAAAAATTGGAATCGGTGAGGAATAATACTTGACGAAGGCTCATAATAAGCAACATGGTTTGGTGATATAATTGAGATACCAGAGGGTAATACTCAACGACAGGTCGAAGTAGAGGTTGGACTAGGGTATTGATCTGCAGATGACAAGTACTTTAACTTGTCCGAGCACAGGGGTCAAAGAAGATCAATATGGCCGGAACCACGGTTGGAAAGGAACAAACATAGAAACAAGATAAACTTATAACAAGGGGATCATTATTATTCCAAGAAGCTTCCATGATAAGTTCCACATCGGTTCCATGGGCATGAACACAAAGTTCAAGGTCGCCTCCCACTTCTTCAATGTCTAACCTTTCATTCACTCCTCATTTTCAAAGAAGTAGTATGGTAGAAACTTATCTGGTAAAACACCAAAAGGGCATGACTTGTGAAAGCTTTCCGGGTTCATACAGTTTTAGCAAAGGTATAGTTTCAACCCATCGGGGCATCTTAGAAACATATGCCACAAGTTTCAAGAGTAAATACCACTAGCTCGAAAGAAGAGCATGGTTGGCCAAATCAGAGAACGTAATTTACCAATTGCATCATGTACTCAACCAGAAGAAGAAGGAATGCAAGGAGATCAGATTATAGAAACAACCAACTAATTCAAACTCAAATGCAAAGGAATTATGATTTCCAAATCAAATGATCAGAAGCAACGCTCTGATTAAGGATGGATAAGTTGAATATACTTAGGGGTACTGTCATGGATTTGTCACGGCAGATGTCCTTAGTGTCAGGACTTAGTCGCGAGGCCAATGCATCTATGTGGTAGCTTGAGAGGGTTTGAGCGGGACGAGAGACGCGATGTTTTACCCAGGTTCGGCCCCTCACGGTGGAGGTAAAAGCCTACATCCTGCTTCATTGATATTGATGATGATGATCACGGTTACAAGAGTGCTCTATCTTGAGAGCTATTGTCTAAACCTAACTTGTTCAACTTGTGGAACTTTTGAATCTTGTCCCTTTTGGGGAGCCTTGCCCCTCCTTATATATGTTGGAGGGGCGGGTTACATGTAGAGTCCTATTAGGATTAGGACTAGTCTATCTCTAATACAAACCGGATACAAGTCCAGGTCTTAACTCCTTGTAAGATAATATTCCTCCTGCCTTCCTCTTAAACCGGCCCACCATTAAACGTGAACCGGCCTTCTGGGTCTTGGGCCTTGTCATCTGTCTGTCCCGCACGCCCGATCACCAGTGAGTCATAATGGCCAGGTGGGTTGCTTGTAAACCGCCAGGTCAGGGCGGGTCGCCGGTGACTCACCAAGTGTCAGCGGGGTCTTCAGATAAATAGCCAAGTCCTGGCCGGGTTAACTTCCGGCCGGTTTACACCGTGGGGTATATCCCCGACATTAGCCCCCAAGTTTAGCTTGGATTTATTCATGGTAAACTTATACTGCAAAATAAACACAAGAACAAATTTGACAGGTTATGCTCCGGGTTAAGAATTTTTATAAACCGGGTACCTGATCATCCTTAAGTCCTTGTTATTTCCTCCTTCTGGGAAATCTGGGTCAACAGACCAGCTTCATAATCAATTTGCCGACATTGGTTTGTCATCGAGAAATATTGTGAAGAATAACTCCTTTGACTCAGCTCCCAAAGCGCCGGTTTAAGAAATATGGGTCTGAAAATACTTATCTGATATTCAGCCGGTTTGAAGATGTAAAACTTGCCGGTTTAATATTACCAAAATAGCCGGTTTATAAATATTGATGGTGCCGGGTCATAATTGTTGTCGACACCGGGTCATGTAATTGATCTTCCTGATTTGCTCAAAACTGATAAAATGAAGGTGTTCCTCCTTTATATGCATAATACCTATAGTCCCCAAGTCTTAAGAGGAGAACATAATGATAACTTAAGACTTGCTCCAATAAGTGTTTCAACCTTGAAGAAATCCGGTTTGTTCATCTCAATTATATAAACTGAATACTCCATATATGTAGCCCCCAAGTGCCGGGTTGTCATGCTTGCAGCAACCTGGGACTTGTAATTGCTTATAAAAACTTCAATCAGTGTAGCCCCCAAGGGCCAGTTCAGTAAGATAATATTGAGCTGGGACTTTATATATACTTCATTGAAAATAACATCATATGATATAACTCCCATCATGGGGCTTCAACCCACGTCCACAAGGTTAAGAGCTTTGTGCTTTACCAACTGAGGAGTGGACCCTTCAATATAACGGATAAAAACTTGTGTACCTTGAATTGTTGACAGGAGCAATTGGTAGCCCCCAAGGGCCGGCTCATTACAATGTGATGAGTCGGGTCTTCAATAAAGTGAGCAAAAAATGACTTTGCATTAGCCCCCAAGTGTCATGGTGCATGCTTGCAGCGACATGAGACTTGCATATTTGATGAAATCTCAACGTGAATAATGTAGCCCCCAAGTGTCGAGTCGTAAGCCTGCAGCGACTCGGGACTATTCCTTCAATTGTAGAATAAATCATATCCATTGATAATATAATAGCCATTGCGCTAAAGCGACTTTGAAAACCTTAATCATAATACTGGTTACTGATAACCATAATAAAATCCAGCCATGTTGGCTATTTGAAGATTTGAATAATATAATCCAATGATTTATGAGCGCATGATTCCAATGACGCAATACAAATATATACTGGCGACTTATAGTCAAAACCAGGGCGGTTTAATAAACACCGGATAATTTATCATCATATAATGGCGACTTATTGTCTTAAAGCCAGGCCGGTTTAACAAACCTGTTTCTGCATACAACAAATTTAAAGTGTCCTGCCGGTTTATCGCCGGACGGGTCATAATGCCCAACATATAACCAATGCTGCACTTAAGAATAATCAAATATGAAATATATCATACCTATGACATTGAATCACATCGTTGGTTTACCAACTTTTTGTAGTAGAGGTAATAACCCAAATTTTGAGTACGGATAACTCATTCCATATTGTGCCGGTTCATGATAAAACCGTACCGGGTTGTGATAAACACCGGATTAACCATATATAATACTGGCAACTTGTAGTCAAACCAGACCAGGCTAATAGTCTCCGGATTATAACTTGATCATGTACTAACAACTTGTAGTTGAAAGCCGAGCCGGGTTGATAAACACCGGTTTACTCCATAATAGGATGGTAACAGAAAATCAAACCGGGCAGATAGTCTCCGGATTAAGATTTGACCGTGTTCCATCAATTTGTAATTTGACCGTCGAACCGGTTTAAGAATTTGTCAGTTTAAAAACACAACAAAAAGAAAGAAATATCTATCAAAGAAAATTGTGAAGCAAAGGCAATGATAAAACCGTTTGCAAAAAGAGGCTTATTTGAGCTGATCAGATGGCGTTACCATGGTCGGACACGACCAAGCTCCCGATAGGTGTAGCTATGGTTCAAGTTAGCCAGGTCCCCAAATGAAACCGTGGCATTTATGCCGATCAAGTGGCATGGCAATGGTTCGGGTTCGACCAAGCCCCCAAGTGATTCTGTGGCCTTAGGCCGATCAAGAGGCATGACTGGTTCAGACGTGACCAAGTCCCCAAGTGATCTGGTGGCTCTGGCCCATCAAGAGGCGTGACTATGGTTCAGAAGTGACCACAAGTCCCCAAGTGATGTTGTGGCTTTACGCCTATCAAAAGGTGTTGCTATGGTTCGGATACGACCAAGCCCCCAAGTGATCAATAATATGTCAGGCCAGTAAGACGGGATACCCATGTTTGAATCGCGCATCGTGGCAGCAGGTCCTCTTTGGCAATTTTTAATTTTTTGCAAGAGATAAATCCTTCTTGAACCGGGATTTTGAACCGGATATTGAGAGCTTCAAAGCTATGTGGGAGACATCTTTCCCTTGAACCGGATTTTAAACCGGAATCTTCATTTTCAGCCGAAAATTTTCTGACAGCCTTTAAACTCGAACTTGTGAGAAGTTAATTCCCTTTTGAACCGGACATTGTTAAACCGGATTTGAGCACTTCAGAGCTTTGTGGGAGAATAGATTTCTCTTGAACCGGATTGTAAACCGGATATTTGAGAGCTTCAGTGAGACTGACTTCCCTTGAGCCGGATTTTAAACCGGAATCCTTTTTGATGACCCGGATCTTCTTCATTGAGCCGGGATTTTGTAACTTTCATATACTTTCTAAGCCGGAATTTGTCTGACGGCCTTTAAATTTTCATCAATATAACAGTAGCCTCCGGGACAAGGTTATCTTTCCCTCCATCGTCCTGGGTTTCTTAAACCGGCTGAAACTGGCAAGATCTACTGAGTTATGTCATCGTAGCCCCCGAGTCTCAAAGGTGCCTCGAGGAGTTGGCTTAAGACTCTCCATATTTGATCGTGATATAAGCCGGCATAACTTGTATATCATTGATGTTGATAGCACGATGTGAATCCACAGAAGGTTGAGGTGACTGCGGCGGGTTATAAATGATCCCGTATGAGCCGTGTCAGCAACTCGGCCAATGGTTCCTTCCAACTGGCTCCTTGAAGTCGAACCAAACTGTAGTGGCGGCGACTTGTGTGCATGTCCATTGAACCATCCAGTGCAGACGACGGCTGATAATACATAATAATTGCCTCCAAATTATTGAAAGAAAACCGGGCTACCCAAGCTGTGACTTGTTCATACTCAATAAACAACTCATGCAGACAGGTGCGGCCCTGGTGTGTCGACGTAAACCAGGCCGCAATAAACGGACGGTAGAGACGTCCACAGTATTAGAGGGGGCTCGGACAGATGAACCGGCCCCGGCGTTGTAAGCCGGCACTGGTAAGAAACCCGGCCGCCGGAAAGGACGGGTAAGTTGTCTGCGGTATTGTAACCGGCGCAGACGGGTGAGCCGGCCATGGTGTCGTAATCCGGTGTGGACAGGCGAGTTAATTGCACTGTGTTGATGTAGCGGGAGCGATGACTTGTGCATGTGTCCATCACGCAGCACGGCACGGACAAGCGCTAGCGTAAAAACAATGCTGGCCCCTTTTGCGACACCCTTTGCAATAAATAATGGTCCTGTGAGAAAACAACACAGACCAAGTAATTGTTCTCGGAAAAACAATATGTACAAAAAAGAAAACAGATGGAAAAGATAGCACCTGATGTATTTTGTCAGATGAACCGGATGCTGATAGTGGATAAATATGTCTCCTCTGATGTGATGCAGTACATCACCCACGTGACCTTCCTTTATATTTCTCCTTTGCATCTTATCTTTTCCTTCTTGCTGTTAGGGGAGCATATGACAGCAGAGGCAGGTGACGAAGAAAACCCTCGACTGGGCAGTTTAACAACGACCACGGGAATGGCCCGGTCCAAGGCAGCAGCTGAAACAGCTAGGATACTCGTGAAGCGACGAAGACAACCCAGAGGCCTGCAGCACGCGGGCGATTCAGTACTTGCAAAGCCGACTTGAGGCAACCCGGACGAAGCAGGAGAAGGCGGGGCCGGCACTCGCGAGCGTGCGGATGCAGAGCCGGCGCGGGCTGGCAAAGGCGCCGTGCGGGGGCGTCCGCGCGAAAGAGCCGTCGATGTCAACCGGAAACGGAGGCAGATCGGATTTCTCTCCTCCGGGCGGGTTGACATACAGCGGCAGGGGCAGAGCAGCCCGCAGGTCGGGGGCGATGGAGGAAACGCAGGGGCACGGCCTCGGGAACCAGACGAGGCGCGGCCGGCTTGCAGTGGCGGAGAAACCAGCCCGGCGTGGTTGACGCTTTCCCGGGTCGTGGCTATTCTTGATGAATCCTAATCCGAGTCCCCGCCGAAGTCTGATTCCGGGTCGTTTGACTGTAATTTCAGATGCGATCGGGGACTGGCCGATTTGTACAGTCGGTATAATAAAACTTTGACTTTCAGGGACGTATGACTCTCCTGATGTCTTCAAAATCCCACAGAACATTTTTGCTAATGGATCTTCAAGATGGAGTAATCTGAACACAGAGCAAATCTGACCAGTCCTTGAACTGATTGGACGTGACTGCATGGTGTTGGAGCACAGCAGCTGGCGATCGAAGGCGATCCGGGCGGTCGAAGCGCAGCCGCAGCTGTAGCAGAAATCGTGGAGGTTTCAAAGTCCTCTCCGGGTTGTAGTTATTTTGACCGAAGTCAACTGGATTAGGTGGCTAGCGATGGATCGAATCCTCCTCGGCCCTTTTGTTTTCTTTTCTTGACTTTTCCTTTGCTATTGATGGTTTGAACGGTGATGATGACTCTGATCATACAGGTTTTGGCGAGCCAACGACAGAAACTTGACACGCCGATGATACTGGCGACTTACACCAACCATCAAATTGCAACTTTAACTTCCCTTACTAAACCTTTCCAAATTATGAATCTGGACCGATGAACTTGAAACTGATACGGATCCTTTCAAATCGATCTTTCTCATCCGGAAAATTGCGAGCGCCTTGATCCCTAGAAGAGATCCCTCCAAGAACTCCTCACCACCGTGCGCGTTGCCCCACGGTGGGCGCCAACTGTCGTGGATTTGTCACGGCAGATGTCCTTAGTGTCAGGACTTAGTCGCGAGGCCAACGCATCTATGTGGTAGCTTGAGAGGGGTTGAGCGGGATGAGAGACGCGATGTTTTACCCAGGTTCGGCCCCTCACGATGGAGGTAAAAGCCTACATCCTGCTTCATTGATATTGATGACGATGATCACGGTTACAAGAGTGCTCTATCTTGAGAGCTATTGTCTAAACCTAACTTGTTCAACTTGTGGAACTTGTGAATCTTTTCCCTTTTGGGGAGCCCTGCCCCTCCTTATATATGTTGGAGGGGCGGGTTACATGTAGAGTCCTATTAGGATTAGGACTAGTCTATCTCTAATACAAACCGGATACAAGTCCAGGTCTTAACTCCTTGTAAGATAATATTCCTCCTGCCTTCCTCTTAAACCGGCCCACCATTAAACGTGAACCGGCCTTCTGGGTCTTGGGCCTTGTCATCTGTTTGTCCCGCACGCCGGATCACCAGTGATTCATAATGGCCAGGTGGGTTGCTTGTAAACCGCCAGGTCAGGGCGGGTCGCCGGTGACTCGCCAAGTGTCAGCGGGGTCTTCAGATAAATCGCCAAGTCCTGGCCGAGTTAACTTCCGACCGGTTTACACCGCGGGGTATATCCCCGACAGGTACAATTGAAGGCAATTTGATTGGTCGAGAACCAGCCCATGTTTAAAATAACGTCTGAGCTGAAAGGATGAATTCTAGGATCTGATTGAGGATTGTGAGCATTCGCAACATATTAAATTCGAAGGACTCGAAATGATAATGACAAAGGATGCCAATAAGATTACCTGACTTATGAGATTAATCTAATGCAAGCAAACAACAATTTCAAGAGCAATAGGCTGTTGTGGATTTTCGGAGGATCGAATGGTCATTTGAAGACTTTTGTGAAATACATGAATCAACTGGGGATGAGCGGCTACTCGATAAGTGCGAGAAATTATCCGTAGGGGTATTCAGGTGGCAAAGAACTGCAAGGCACTAGGCACAACTATTCTTGGAACAATAGAGAGAATTTCGGGGTATCTTGTAATAACAAGATCAACTAGGAATAAAAGTAAGAATGACAAGTGTATTTATTTATCCATAGGGATATATCGGTGGTAGGGAATTGCAAAAGCGACGGGCGCAAAGTCTCAAGTAAGCATGGGAGAGTATCTTGCAAATCTTCTGGTGCACCAAGCAATCATCTGGAGTGAGGGGCTCTCTAGAAGGAAGTAGTTACGAGAACCTAGAGTTAGAGTCAGTAAAAAACATTTAACCCGAATAGAAGAGAGATCAGATTCCTAGATGATAGACGAGGAATAAAAGATCCTAATACCACCCAATGGCGACGTGGGCCCGTAAGACACACAGACATGTTAGTAAAAGTTTTCTAGTGACTAGACTCAACTTCGGCCAAGGAGTTTGGAAGGGTTATTTCTACAGGCAGTCGGCTCTGATACCAACATGTGACGCCCCCGATTTGACCGTACACTAATCATACACGCAAATGTGTACGATCAAGATCAAGGACTCACAGGAAGATATCACAACAGAACTCTAGACACAAATTAAAATAATACAAGCTTTACATTACAAGCTAGGGGCCTCGAGGGCTCGAATACATAAGCTCGAATCCACAAGAGTCAGCGAAAGCAATAATATCTAAGTACAGACATAAGTTAAACAAGATTGCCTTAAGGAGGCTAGCACAAAAGTAGTAACGATCGAAAAGGCAAGGCATCCTGCCTGGGACCTCCTAACAACTCCTCGAAGCCGAACACCACGTAGAATCATCCTTGGAATCCTCTGGCTCCTGGACTCAAGCATACGATTGAAGGAAATATGCCCTAGAGGCAATAATAAAGTTGTTATTTATATTCCCTTATATCATGATAAATGTTTATTATTCATGCTAGAATTGTATTAACCGGAAACTTAGTACATGTGTGAATACATAGACAAACAAAGTGTCACTAGTATGCCTCTACTTGACTAGCTCGTTGAATCAATGATGGTTATGTTTCCAAACCATACACATGAGTTGTCATTTGATTAACGGGATCACATCATTAGAGAATGATGTGATTGACTTGACCCATTCCGTTAGCTCAGCATTCGATCGTTTAGTATACTGCTATTGATTTCTTCATGACTTATACATGTTCCTATAACTATGAGATTATGCAACTCCCAAATACCGGAAGAACACTTTGTGTGCTACCAAACATCACAACATAACTGGGTGATTATAAAGGTGCTCTACAGGTGTCTCCGATGGTACTTGTTGAGTTAGATCAAGATTAGAATTTGTCACTCCGATTGTCGGAGAGGTATCTCTGGGCCCTCTCGGTAATGCACATCACTTTAAAGCCTTGCAAGCAATTCAACTAATGAGTTAGTTGCGGGATGATGTATTACGGAACGAGTAAAGAGACTTGTCGGTAACGATATTGAACTAGGTATTGAGATACCGACGATTGAATCTCGGGCAAGTAACATACCGATGACAAAGGGAACAACGTATGTTGTTATGCAGTTTGACCGATAAAGATCTTCGTAGAATATGTGGGAGCCAATATGAACATCCAGGTTCCGCTATTGGTTATTGACCGGAGACGTGTCTCGGTCATGTCTACATTGTTCTCGAACCCGTAGGGTCCGCACACTTAAAGTTTGGTGACGATCGGTATTATGAGTTTTTGTCTTTTGATGTACCGAAGGTAGTTCGGACTCCCGGATATGATCACGGACATGATGAGGAGTCTCGAAATGGTCGAGACATAAAGATCGATATATTGGACGACTATGTTTGGACACCGGAAAGGTTCTGAAAGGTTTCAGACATATACCGGAGTACCGGGGGGTTACCGGAACCCCCTAGGGAGTTAATTGGGCCTCATGAGCCCTAGTGGGAGAAGAGGAGGGGCGGCCAAGGACAGCCGCGTGCCCCCTCCCCCTCTAGTCCGAATTGGACAAGGAGGGGGGCGGCGCCCCCCTTTCCTTCTCTTCCTCTCTCCTTCCTTCTCCCCTCCTACTGCAACTAGGAATAGAGGGAGTCCTACTCCCGGTGGGAGTAGGACTCCACCCTTGGCGCGCCTTCCTCTTGGCCGGCCACCTCCCCCTAGCTCCTTTATATACGGGGGCAGGGGGCACCCCATAGACACACGAGTTGATCATTGATCCCTTAGCCGTGTGCGATGCCCCCCTCCACCATAATCCACCTCGATCATATCATAGCGGTGCTTAGGCGAAGCCCTGCATCGGTAGCAACATCATCACCGTCATCACGCCGTTGTGCTGACGGAACTCTCCCGTGAAGCTCTGCTGGATCGGAGTTCGTGGGACGTCATCGAGCTGAACGTGTGCTGAACTCGGAGGTGTTGTGCGTTCGGTACTTGGATCGGTCGGATCGTGAAGACGTTCGACTACATCAACCACGTTCTCATAACGCTTCCACTTATGGTATATGAGGGTATGTGGACGATGCTATTCTCTCTCGTTTCTATGCATCACCATGATCTTGCGTGTGCGTAGGAAAATTTTGAAATTACTATGTTCCCCAACAGTGGCATCCGAGCCAGGTTTATGCGTAGATGTTATATGCACAAGTAGAACACAAGTGAGTTGTGGGCGATACAAGTCATACTGCTTACCAGCAAGTCACACTTTGGTTCGGCGGTATTGTTGGATGAAGCGGTCCGGACTGACATTACGCGTACGCTTACGCGAGACTGGTTCTACCGACGTGCTTTGCACACAGGTGGCTGGTGGGTGTCAGTTTCTCCAACTTTAGTTGAACTAAGTGTGGCTACGCCCGGTCCTTGAGAAGGTTAAAACATCAGTAACTTGACAAACTATCATTATGGTTTTGATGCGTAGATAAGAACGGTTCTTGCTCAGCCCATAGCAGCCACGTAAAACTTGCAACAACAAAGTAGAGGACATCTAACTTGTTTTTGCAGGGCATGTTGTGATGTGATATGGTCAAGACATGATGCTATATTTTATTGTATGAGATGATCATGTTTTGTAACCGAGTTATCGGCAACTGGCAGGAGCCATATGGTTGCCGCTTTATTGTATGCAATGCAATCGCCCGGTAATGGCTTTACTTTATCACTAAGCGGTAGCGATAGTCGTAGAAGCAATAATTGGCGAGACGATAACGATGCTACAATGGAGATCAAGGTGTCGCGCCGGTGACGATGGTGATCATGATGGTGCTTCGGAGATGGAGATCACAAGCACAAGATGATGATGGCCATATCATATCACTTATATTGATTGCATGTGATGTTTATCTTTTATGCATCTTATTTTGCTTAGATCGATGGTAGCATTATAAGATGATCTCTAACTAAATTTCAAGGTACAAGTGTTCTCCCTGAGTATGCACTGTTGCGAAAGTTCGTCGTGCTGAGACACCACGTGATGATCGGGTGTGATAAGCTCTATGTTCACATACAACGGGTGCAAGCCAGTTTTGCACATGCAGAATACTCGAGTTAAACTTGACGAGCCTAGCATATGCAGATATGGCCTCGGAACACTGGAGACCGAAAGGTCGAGCATGAATCATATAGAAGATATGATCAACACAGTGATGTTCACCATTGAAAACTACTCCATCTCACGTGATGATCGGACATGGTTTAGTTGATATGGATCACGTGATCACTTAGATGATTAGAGGGATGTCTATCTAAGTGGGAGTTCTTAAGTACTATGATTAATTGAACTTTAAATTTATCATGAACTTAGTCCTGGTAGTATTTGCATATCTATGTTGTAGATCAATAGCTTGCGTTGTTGCTCCCCATTTATTTTTGATATGTTCCTAGAGAAAATAAAGTTGAAAGATGTTAGTAGCAATGATGTGGATTGGACCCGTGATCTGAGGATTATCCTCATTGCTGCACAGAAGAATTATGTCCTTGATGCACCGCTAGGTGACAGACCTATGGCAGGAGCAGATGCACACGTTATGAACGTTTGACAAAGCTCGGTATGATGACTACTTAATAGTTTAATGCACCATGCTTTACGGCTTAGAACCAGGACTTCAAAAATGTTTTGAACGCCACGGAACATATAAGATGTTCTAAGAGTTGAAATTGGTATTTCATACTCATGCCCGTGTGAAGAGGTATGAGACCTTTGATAGTACTTTGCCTAGAAGATGGAGGAGAATAGCTCAGCTAGTGAGCATGTGCTCAGAATGTCTGAGTACTACAATCACTTGAATCAAGTGGGAGTTAATCTTCCGGATAAGATAGTGATTGATAGAGTTCTATAGTCACTATCACCAAGTTACTAGAACTTCATGATGAACTATAATATGCAAGGGATAACGGAAACGATTCCCAAGCTCTTCGTGATGCTGAAATCGACGAAGGTAGAAATCAAGAAAAACATCAAGTGTTGATGGTTGACAAGACCACTAGTTTCAAGAAAAGGGGAAAAGGGAAGAAAGGGGAACTTCAAGAAAAACGGCAAGCAAGTTGCTGCTCAAGTGAAGAAGCCCAAGTCTAGACCTAAGCCTGAGACTAAGTGCTTCTACTGCAAAGGGACTGGTCACTGGAAGCAGAACTGCCCCTAGATAATTGGCGGATAAGAAGGATGGCAAAATGAACAAATTTATATTTGATATACATGTTATTGATGTGTACTTTACTAGTGTTTATAGCAACCCCTCGGTATTTGATACTAGTTCAATTGCTAAGAGTAGTAACTTGGAACGGGAGTTGCAGAATAAACAGAGACTAGTTAAGGGTGAAGTGACGATGTGTGTGGAAGTGGTTCCAAGAATGATATGATCATCATCGCACACTCCCTATACTTTAGAGATTAGTGGTGAACCTAAATAAATGTTATTTGGTGTTTGCATTGAGCATGAATATGATTTGATCATATTTATTGCAATACTTCATTTAAGTTAGAGAATAATTGTTGTTCTGTTTACAAGAATAAAACCTTCTATGGTTATACACCCAATAAAATTGGTTTGTTGGATCTCGGTCGTAGTGATACACATATTCATAATATTGAAGCCAAAAGATGCAAAGTTAATAATGATAGTGCAACTTATTTGTGGCACTGCTGTTTGGGTCATATTGGTGTAAAGCGCATGAAGAAACTCCATGCTGATGGGATTTTGGAATCACTTGATTATGAATCAGTTGATGCTTGCGAACCATGCCTCATGGGCAAGATGACTAAAATGCCGTTCTCTGGAACAATGGAGCGAGCAACAGATTTATTGGAAATCATACATACTGATGTATGTGGTCCAATGAATATTGAGGCTCTCAGCGGGTATCGTTATTTTCTCACCTTCACAGATGATTTCAGCAGATATGGGTATATCTACTTGATGAAACATAAGTCTGAAACATTTGAAAAGTTCAAAGAATTTCAGAGTGAAGTGGAAAATCATCATAACAAGAAAATAAAGTTTCTACGATCTGATCGTGGAGGAATATTTGAGTTACGAGTTTGGTCTTCAACTAAAACAATGTGGAATAGTTTCACAAATTCATGCCACCTGGAACACCACAATATACTGGTGTGTCCGAACGTCATAACCATACTTTATAGTGCAATCTATGATGTCTCTTACCGATTTGCCACTATCATTTGGGGTTATGCATTAGAGACAACTACATTCACATTATATAGGGCACCGTCTAATCCGTTGAGACGACACTGTATGAACTATGGTTTGGCTACAAACCTAAGCTGTCGTTTCTTAAAGGTTAGGGTTGTGATGCTTATGTGAAAAAGTTTCAGTCTGATAAGCATAAACCTAAATCGGAAAAGTGCATCTTCATAGGATACCCAAAAGAAACTTTTGGGTACACCTTCTATCACAGATCCGAAAGGCAATATCTGTGTTGCTAAAGAGTGGATCTTTTTCTTGAGAAGAAGTTTTTCTTGAAAGAAGTGAGTGGGAGGAATGTAGAACTTGATAAGTAATTGTACCTTCACCCGAATTCGAAAGTAGTTCATCACAGAAATCAGTTCTAGTGATCTCTACACCAATTAGTGAGGAAGCTAATGATGATGATCATGAAACTTCAGATCAAGTTACTACCGAACCTTGTAGGACAACCAGAGTATGCCCTGCACTAGAGTGGTACGGAAATCCTTTCTGGAAGTCATGTTACTAGACCATGACGAACCTACAAACTATGAGGAAGCGATGATGAGCCCAGATTCCGTGAAATGGCTTGAGGCCATGAAATCTGAGATGAGATCCATGTATGAGAACAAAGTATGGACTTTGATTGACTTGCCCGATGATCGGTGAGTCATTAAGAATAAATGTATCTTCAAGAGGAAGACGGACGTTGATAGTAGTGTTACTATCTACAAAGCTCGAATTGTCGCAAAATGTTTTCGACAAGTTCAAGGTGTTGACTATGATGAGATTTTCTCACTCGTATCGATGCTTAAGTCCGTCCGAATCATGTTAGCAATTGCCGCATTTTATGATCAGGATATTTGGCAAATGGATGTAAAGACTGCATTCCTGAATGGTTTTCTGGAAGAAGAGTTGTATATGATGCAACCTGAATTTTTTGTTGATCCTAAAGGTGCTAACAAAGTGAGCAAGCTCTAGCGATCCATCTATGGACTGGTGCAAGCATCTCGGAGTTGGAATATATGCTTTGGTAAAGTGATCAAAGCATATGGTTTTCTACAGACTTGAAGTGAAGCCTGTATTTACAAGAAAGTGAGTGGGAGCACTACAACATTTCTGATAAGAATATGTGAATGTCATATTGTTGATCGGAAATAATGTAGAACTTTCTGGAAAGCATAAAGGAGTGTTTGAAAAAGGTTTTTCAAAGAAAGACCTCAATGAAGCTGCTTACACATTGAGCATCAAGATCTATAGAGACAGATCAAGACACTTGATAAGTTTTTTCAATACGTACATACGTTAACAAGATTTTGAAGTAGTTCCAAATGGAACAGTCAAAGAAGGAGTTCGTGCCTTTGTTGCAATGTAAAGTTGAGTAAAGACTCAAAAACCGACCATGGCAGAAAATAGAAATAGAATGAAAAGTCATTCCCTATGCCTCAGTCATAGGTTCTATAAAGTATACTATGCTATGTACCAGACCTATTGTATACCTTAACATTATTTTTGCAAGGGAGTACAATAGTGATCTAGGAGTAGATCACTGGACAGCAGTCAAAATTATCCTTAGAGGACTAAGGAAATATTTCTCGGTTATGGAGGTGATAAAAGAGTTCGTCGTAAAGAGTTATGTCGATACAAGCTTTTGACACCGATCTAGATGACTCTAAGTCTCGATCTAGATACATATTGAAAGTGGGAGCAATTACTAGAGTAGCTCTGTGCAAAGCATTGTAGAAATAGAAAATTTGCAAAATACATACGGCTCTGAATGTGGCAGACCCATTGACTAACTTTCTCACAAGCAAAACATGATCACTCTTTGGATGTTGATCACATAGCAATGTGAACTAGATTATTGACGCTATTAAACCCTTTGGGTGTTAGTCACATGGAGATGTGAACTAATCACATAAAGATGTGAACTATTGATGTTAAATCACATGATGATGTGAACTAGATTATTGACTCTAGTGCAAGTGGGAGACTGAAGGAAATATGCCCTAGAGGCAATAATAAAGTTGTTATTTATATTTCCTTATATCATGATAAATGTTTATTATTCATGCTAGAATTGTATTAACCGGAAACTTAGTACATTTGGGAATACATAGACAAACAAAGTGTCACTAGTATGCCTCTACTTGACTAGCTTGTTGAATCAATGATGGTTATGTTTCCTAACCATAGACATGAGTTGTCATTTGATTAACGGGATCACATAATTAGAGAATGATGTGATTGAACTGACCCATTCTGTTAGCTTAGCATTCGATCGTTTAGTATATTGCTATTGCTTTCTTCATGACTTATACATGTTCCTATGACTATGAGATTATGCAACTCCCGAATACCGGAGGAACACTTTGTGTGCTACCAAATGTCACAACGTAATTGGGTGATTATAAAGGTGCTCTACAGGTGTCTCCGATGGTACTTGTTGAGTTGGCATAGATCAAGATTAGAATTTGTCACTCCGATCGTCGGAGAGGTATCTCTGGGCCCTCTCGGTAATGCATATCACTTTAAAGCCTTGCAAGCAATGCAACTAATGAGTTAGTTGCAGGATGATGTATTACGGAACGAGTAAAGAGACTTGCCGGTAACGAGATTGAACTAGGTATTGAGATATCAACGATCGAATCTCGGGCAAGTAACATATCGATGACAAAGGGAACAACGTATGTTGTTATGCGGTTTGACCGATAAAGATCTTCATAGAATATGTGGGAGCCAATATGAACATCCAGGTTCCGCTATTGATTATTGACCAGAGACGTGTCTCTGTCATGTCTACATAGTTCTCGAACCCGTAGGGTCCGCACGCTTAAAGTTTGGTGACGATCGGTATTATAGGTTTTTGTGTTTTGATGTACCGAAGGTAGTTTGGAGTCCCGGATATGATCACGGACATGACGAGGAGTCTCGAAATGGTCGAGACATAAAGATCTATATATTGGATGACTATGTTTGGACACCGGAAAGGCTCCAGAAGGTTTCGAACATATACCGGAGCACCGAGGGGTTACCGGAACCCCCCGGGGAGTTAATTGGGACTCATGGGCCCTAGTGGGAGAAGAGGAGGGGTGGCCAAGGGCAGCCGCATGCCCCCTCCCCCTCTAGTCTGAATTGGACAAGGAGGGGGTGGCGCCCCCCTTTCCTTCTCTTCCTCTCCCCTTCCTTCTCCCCTCCTACTCCAACTAGGAAAAGAGGGAGTCCTACTCCTGGTGGGAGTAGGACTCCACCCTTGACGCGCCCTCCTCCTGGCCGACCGCCTCCCCTAGCTCCTTTATATACGGGGGCAGGGGAACCCCATAGACACGCAAGTTGATCATTGATCCCTTAGCCATGTGCGGTGCCCCCCTCCACCATAATCCACCTTGATCATATCGTAGCGGTGCTTAGGCGAAGCCCTGCATCGGTAGTAACATCATCACCGTCATCACGCCGTCGTGCTGACGGAACTCTCCCGTGAAGCTCTGCTGGATCGGAGTTTGTGGGACATCATCGAGCTGAACGTGTGCTGAACTCGGAGGTGCCGTGCATTCGGTACTTGGATCGGTCAGATCGTGAAGACGTTCGACTACATCAACCGTGTTCTCATAACGCTTCCGCTTACGGTCTACGAGGGTACGTGGACGATACTCTTCCCTCTCATTGCTATGCATCACCATGATCTTGCGTGTGTGTAGGATTTTTTTTGAAATTACTACGTTCCCCAACACTGGTTGCGACAACCATGTATAGAAAGGGGGAAAAGGGGGAGCAAAGCAACCATGAGTACTCATCCAAAGTACTCGAAAGCAAGGATCTACACTACATATGCATTGTTATCAATGAAATGGGTAGTATGTGTGGACTGAACTGCAGAATTCCAGAATAAGAGGGGGATAGCTAGTCCTATCAAAGACTAAGCTTCTGGTAGCCTCCATCTTGAAGCATGTAGAAGAGAGTAGATGGTAAGTTCGCCAAGTATCATCGTATAGCATAATCCTACTTGGCGATCCTGTCCTCGTCGCCCTGTTAGAGAGCGATCATCGGGTTGTATCTGGCACTTGAAAGGGTGTGTTTTATTAAGTATCCGGTTCTAGTTGTCATAAGGTCAAGGTACAACTTCGGGTCGTCCTTTTACCGAGGGACACGGCTATTCGAATAGATCAACTTCCCTGCAGGGGTGCACCACATTTCCCAACACGCTCAATCCCCTTTGGCCGGACACACTGTCACATCCCTAGTTCTGGTAATGCTTAGTGCTAGCATCTTCTGTTGCATCCAGTCTAAGTTTTAATTGAACTTGAAATGGGGACTGATAAACCCTAGCAGAAAATGAAATACAACTAGGGTCAAAGTAAATCTTTTTCATCTACCCAAAATGGCCTTTAGAAAAGTTCATCAATTTTGGAAAGGGTGAAAACTTCTCCCAAAAATGATGCACACATTTCTAGGAAATTTCTGGATTTTGGAGTTAATTCATAAGTATTTGAATTTGGACAATTAAATTCTATAAATATTTTTAAATGTCCAAATAATCTTGAAAGCATTTGAGGGTTGTGGGAAATAATTTCCCAAGTGCCACAAATATTTTGAGCATTTTACAAAGTTGTTTGGCATTTTTGCTAAATCAAAACCAATTGCAGGAAATAGAAAACATAAAGAAATAGAAAAGAAAGAGAGAGAAAGAGTTACCTGGTCCACTTATCTGGCGGCCCAGCTCCGGCCCAACACTGTTGGCCGAGCCCACCGCGACCTCCTGTCGTCTTCCTCCCCTCTCCCCAAAGCTGCTAATGTCGCCATGATAGAGCGCCCGCGTAGGCCGCAGGCTCCAGCTCCTTCCTGCCACCTCCTGCCTCTCCCTCGCGCCTGGAGACGCCCAGAGACCCTGACCTCTCTCTCCCTCGCCTGCAACCTCTCCCCTCCCCTCTGCTCTCTCTCCCATGGCCGACCGAACGAGCCGGAGCGCACCGACACCGTTCGCCTCGGCCACAACCACTCCCTCACTCCCTCTCCGTGTCCCCGAGCTCCGCATCTTCGCCCTCCTCGTCCACGCCAAGCCAAACAACAGGGGGAGCACCGCATTGTCGTCCCGGACGTCTTCTTCAACCTCGGTGCCGGCGATCCCCGCCGCTTGATTCATCACCGTTAGGCCTTCCTCGAGCTCACCGACGACTCCATCAGAAGCGCCGTGAGCTCTGCCCCTAATCCCCCTCCTCTCCCCTTTGATTGCGCCGTGTAGCCGCTATTTTTATCAAAGCCGAGCGCACCTCACCGCCGGCCATGTTGCCGCCGTGGCTACAGCCGCGCAAGTCCGCGTCTGAGCTCACGGATGCAATCACCGAGCTCGCGCGAGCCGAACGCGACCATCCATGGCTCCTGACGTGCCCTGCATCGCGCAAACCGCTGTTGGTCGAGCTCCGGTCGCCGCCGTCGTCGTTGCCACTGCCGTTGTATTCCGCCTCAGCTCCAGCCCCCACCATTTTTAGACGCACCTTGCTGCAGGCGTTCCAACGCGCCCGGCCGTGTGACCTCTCATCGCCGGAGTTGGCCGGACGAGCAACCTCGCCGTGCTCTTCTTACGCTGCTGGTAAACCGCTGGCGATGATGACGTGGCAGATTAGCTTAGGACTAATGACGTGGTTAGTTAACACCTACTGACACTGACAGCCGGGCCCCGCTGCCTAATTAAACAAGGTTTAGTTTCTGCTTAGGATTAACTAACCACAGTGGACCCACGCGTCAACTTTGACCGTGCTGGCGTGGATGTTGACTTGGCCCACCGGTCAGCGACACAAATGACACAGGGTCACTGACCAATGTGCCCCACTGGTCAGGTTTGACCTGGACCCACCCCCATTGACTTGCTGACATCACCCCAACATCATGCTGACGCAGTAAAGCTTTTCACGGATTTTAAATAAATCAGAAATGATTTATTTATTTCAGAAAATGTCCAAAACTTCTAAAATTCATAGAAATTCAACCATAACACAGAATGAAATAAGTTATATATGAAAATTGATCAGAAAAAATCCAATCTTTCCATCTGTACTGGTTTCATGCATGTTTAAGCAACTTAACCTTATTGTTTAGTGCACAACATGATAAGGCACTATTAAATTCATAAGTTGAGTTTGGGATTGAACCTTTGGTTCAAAATGACTCAAACCCAGCTGGTTGTAGTTGCATTAGCCCAACACACTCATTTTGCCATGTCATGATCATGCATCATATTGTGCATTGCATTGATTGTGTTTCTTCTCTGCTGCTGGCAATTGTCCCCCCCCCCTCAGTAGATGTTGTTCCCGCGATGAGTTCGATGACACCGATGAAGAGCAATATCATCTTCAGAAGTGCCAGGCAAGCAAAACCCCCTTGTTCATTCCGATACAGTCCCACTCTCTTGCTCCTGCTCCCTTTTACTGCATTAGGACAACAACGATTCAACTGTTACATGCTGCGGTAGTTGAACCCCTTTCCTCTGCAGGACCTGTCATTGCCACAGTAAATAGATGAAACCCACTAGCATGAGTAGGAGTTGTTTGAGCCCTGATGTGCCTACTCATTGATGCTTGTTTTTCATGCATGCTACTGCTTAGAGTTGAGTCAGGCCTGATTCATCGGAGATGAATCAGAGGTGTGTGAACATGTCCTACTGTTGAGAGCTAAGTGTGTGAACACGATTGGGTAAAGGTAGCAGTGAGAAGCCATGTAGGAGTATATGGTGGGTTGTCTCATTGAAACCATCCTCAGGAATTGAGTTTTGTGTTTGTGATCCATGAACAGTTACTACCACACATTGGGTTCCAGTAACTCGACCCCTCTCGGCTTATTAACCGCCTCGATCTCTATCCAGGAGTTGCAACTAGTTTCTGGTGTTTGTAGGTTGTGTTAGTAGTCTACCAAGTGGCACCTGGTACAGGTGGGCTTGGGACAGACTAGGCACCGTGGCATGGTGTTCCAAGCGTAGATCCATCCGTCGAGGTGGGCTTGGGAACCTTGCACACATTGTTTGGGGCCGTGAGCGACACCCTGGCCTGATCTCCTTGCGGATGGAACCCGAATAGGTGATAAACCTGGACTAGAGACTTGCGTGGTTAGTCTGGTCATGGCCAACTCTCTCGCCAGGTTTCCGCTTGAAGGTTGCTGAGATACACGATGTGTACATGGTGGTAAGTGGCGAGAGCGTGTGTGAAGAAGTACACCCTTGCAGGGTTAACATCATCTATTCGAATAGCCGTGTCCGCGGTAAAGGACTTCTGGGTTGCCTGTACAGTTCATAGATAACTTGAAGTGGATACTCTAAAATGCGCAAGATAAGCATGAGTGCTATGGATGGCGTTCTCGTAGGGAGATGGGGGCGGATCCATAGTGGTGTATTGATATGGTGAATATGTGGACTCGTGTGCGCCACCTCAAAAGAGTTACTTGCAGTCGTAGTTAGGATAGCCACCGAGTCAAAGCTGGCTTGCTATAGTTAAACTCCACCACCCCCTTATTGATACTGATGCATATGTAGTTAGTTCTGATGTAAGTCTTGCTGGGTACATTTGTACTCACGTTTGCTTAATTTATGTTTTTGCAGAGAGACTTTAGTCTCGCTAGTAGTTTCGCGTGGACTTCGACGTTTAGCTTGTTACCTCAGCTACGATCTTGTGACTCGGGAGGGTCTTGTAGATAGTCAAGCTTCTCAGCCTTTTTCATTTGTAGTTGTCTGTACTCAGACAAGTTAAGCTTCCACATCTGCTTGTTGCTTGTATGACTTGAATGTTGTGTCATCATACCCATGTTTGTAATATCTGGCTCTTCGGAGCCTAATGAATAAATAATTTGAGTGGTAGAGTTTTGCTGTGATGCCATGTTGTATTTACACATATCGGCATATTGTGTGTATGATTGAAATGCTTGGTATGTGTGGGATCTGACGACCTAGTTGTTTATCCTTGGTAGCCTCTCTTATGGGGAAATGTAGTCTAGTGCTTCCACTGAGCCATGGTAGTCTGCTACAGCCCGATTTATCGGAGTCCTGCTAGCCTAGTTACTACTGCTCCGGAACACCTAGACTGGCCGGCATGTGATCCACTTCGTTCCTGTGTATGTCCCTTCGGGGAAATGTCACGCAGTGACTTCCGGAGTCCTGCTAGCCTGCTACAGCCCGGGTTCCCGGAGTCCTGTTAGCCCACTTGCTACAGCCCAAATTCACACACTGATGACCGACATGTTCGATGCTGGTTCATGTATGCCTGTCCCCGTAAGTTAGCGCCACTTTGGGTTCATGACTACTCATGTCAGCCCGGGTTCTCTATCATATGGATACTAGCGACACTATCATATACGTGAGTCAAAAGGCGCAAACGGTCCCGGGCCAGGTAAGGTGGCACCCATGGGAATACCATGTGTGAGGCCGCAAAGTGATATGATATGTTACATGCTAGATCGGTGTGACTTAGAATCGGGCTCCTGACAGCTTTGGTACCAGAGCCTGACTGCCTGTAGGATTACCAAGCCAAACTGGTCGAAGTTGAGTCTGGAAATGCTTTAGCTATATAAGGGAATTGATTGTGGATGGGAACGTAAGGCTCTTTTAACTCCTTTACCTTATGCCTTCTGATCTGAGTCAACCTCTTATTTTCTACGGGGATTAAGAACTAGGCTTTCTCATCTATCTATCAGGATGACGAGTTACTATGATAGAGACTTATAGGATTGATGGATTCAAGTCTCAGTTCGGTTTCTAGTACTTCTGTGTGTTAGTAGTTGGTCTCGGAACTTTGATATTGTGATGTTCAGTGGTTATGCCACTAATTTTGCAGGATGTCTCTAATCTTTTGAGCATTTACAGCGTTTATGTTGTCCGAGTCATCCCAGGTTTCGAAATAGTCTGATGCATTTGCAAATCCCTTCTTCCCGTTATCGATTTTTTCTTGTGCTAGATTAACTACACTAAACGCCGAGTTGAGGTACTTCATTGACTCGACATATATGTTGGAGCTATATTATTATGACCCCATGTGTCTTAGAGAGTCACCTAGTAATCTAGCCATGTTTCGTGTTCCTAGTGTGAAGATTCTGGCCGTCATTCTCGGAAGCATCCCGTGATGCCATTTAGTTAGTAGGTATTCCATTCCTTGGTTCTTGAACCCGAGGTTCACTCTACTTACTTCATGTTGATAGTGTTTGCTAGTTCTTTTAGGATATTAGTAACCTTTGTGATAGTCTTCAAGGTCCGTGGTATATCCTTCTTCCAAATACCATGAACCGCTTATGGCAGAAGTTCTTCGTTGAACCAAAAGGTCACAATAAGAATGCTCTTGATGAGTTCTCCATCCTATATTGGTGACTCTGCCAATTCTTCCCATGTTGCATGGATTATCTGAAGAAACCTGTTGAACTTGGTTTGACATACTAATCTATGCATCCACAACCCAAAAAGTTATATGTTCCTTTGAGTTGTCCCTCTCTTTAGTTGTATCCTGATCTCTGTCTATCATTTGATAGTCAAGAGCATGTCATGCATTCATGCTCATCGATACCTCATATTCTTATGGTCTGTCAAGCCACTCTATTCTAGAATGACTAGGAGAAACAAACTCCAGTACCTTGTCCACTTCAAGGATTGGGTCAAAGTAGTTGTATTTTGTGGATCAAAATGCCAATCCAGCTTTTGCTCTATTCTACCTTGGAGTGTTACCATATTTATGTCAAGAATGTCATGAGAATTGCACCACCTCTTATGAATTCTTGACACAGTGATACTTATCGCCATCATTATTCATTCCTTGGTCCCGTGTTGTTGTAACCGGAATGCCGACAAGTGAACTGAGATGTGTGAAATCAATACTCCTAGCAACCTTGTTGCTTGGTAGTTAATGGAAAATGCTCTCGCTCTTAGCGTGTTGGTTATTGAATCATCATCCTAAGATTGATCGTGCTATCTAGTCCTTATTTCCGGTGCACTCTTGGATCAATGAGTTAGGATTGTGTCAATCCCTCACTCTTTTGATCATATCGTCTTCCCCTGAAAAGCAAGATTGTTCTCGAGCTTAGTAACATATTGGTGGTTCATGATGTTCCAAATATCTTCTCGAAAGTATTACCAGGTTGTCACCTGACCGCTATGTTGAGTTCGTGATCATGTTGGTTTTCCTCCAAACCACCCATTCTCCAAGATTCTGTGTTGGATACCCCTGAGCTAGTTGGTTAAGCTAAACAACAACTTGAAGAGTTGGAAGATAAATGCTTGCCTAACTTAGTTCGTTCCATGGGATATCCTTGTGTGTGTGTGTGTGTTGAAGAGAGATGATATCTTCATCGATTGTTCCTCGTGATCGGTTGTTGAATCTATCATCTTATCCAACCCTTGATTTGAGTGTGAGCTATCATCAAATCAAGTTAGAACCAACGATATCGTAATGTTGTCTTACTCGTGGTTGTTCCTCGAGAATACACCATTACATCTTTTGGTTTGACCAATACTATCACATTGTTCACATAATGGTGGAATTCCAATGATATGGAAAATTCCGATGAGTTGTTGTTGAGCCCATCAGCAGCATTTTGTCTCCTCCATGATTCATGTTGAACATCAACCTAGTGCTGGAAACTTTGTAAGCAATGCCTTCGTGTTCCGTTCATGAAGCTTATGTTTGGATGAAAGGAGTGACTTCCTCTAATTCACGTGCATTTGATGTAAGTTGCCGCCGTGAATTCGAGAAAGCTTGTTTTCGCTTCCTCTGGAATCATCCCAAGTTAGTCACGCATATGTGCAAAGTAATCTATGGTTTGATAGGTTGGCCGCCTCCATTCTATATGTGTTTCCTAGCACACCAAGCCACTGAATGATTTGTTCAAGGAGAAGAAGTTCCTTCTTAAGAGCATGCCTTATGCAAGGACTTTGTTATCCTCGATGATGGTTCCCCACCTGAACTCGGTAGTGTTTTTATTATAAGACTACTATGTGGTCATGCTTGTCTCGGACAGCATGTTCACATGTGTTAGCAGAACCAGCTCATGTTTTGGAGCTTACTACCATAGTCCATTTCCCAAGAATCTCGCAACGCCATCTCGTCGATTTGTGTTGCAAACTTCCATTTTCTTCTAGACTCGATGAGTCTGGAATATCCTGTTACCAATCAGATCTAAATCTCGGGCAGATATGATGGTTGGAACTTTTCCAAGATCTATGATGTAGGTCCCCGACAAGGTTGATGTTCTGGCCGACACACCTAGCCAGAAGATCTATCATTGTAGTATCTTGATTGAGCTATTTGAACATCTTCTCCATGAGGATTTAGTGCAACTTACTCCAGAAGTTTTTCCTTCGGGGTCCTTGTGCTCTCGGTTTCCTCGAATATGCTAAAACCATTCAAACAGTGGAATCACTCTCTACTATTGAGTTTATCCCCAGTTAGTAGAATCATTCCCAAATTTGAATTTTGTTCCCAGCTTGCACCGCCATTGTGCCATCCTACCATGGACTGCCCTTCTCAGTAATTACTGATCGGGATTATCTTCAAAGGTGGTCCCTCCATGGGTCCCATCCATTTCCGATGATAAGCAAAAAATCATCCATTGCTTTGTCTTCAACAAGGTAGTCCACATCATCCATTCTAGTATGAGTATGCCATCCCTTCGAGCTCTTCCAACCGATCGATTATGATTTGCTTTAGGCTGGTATAGAGAGTTTCAATGATCTCTGTATCAAAAGTAATTCTTTTTGCCACTTAAGGGATAACTCTATGAGCCACCTTCTCTAAGGTGTCCCGTCATGGAATCATGGCAATTATTTCATCGCTATATTGAAACCATGCACCATCCTACTCCAGTGTGGGATTGTTGCCTACCAAGTTGAACCCTTGTCATCCGCTTGTTTCCATTGCTCCTGATGTGTGTTTTGGATCTCAACTTGAGAGATATTGTTATGTCTCATTCCGTGAGTTGATCGTCAGTTGTTCGATCCTCGATAAGAACGATTCTTGTAGAGTCACTTTCTGTCATCGTTGTGTTGGATGAAGATCTCGAAAGCAAAGACGTCAAGATCAACATGAAGCATTGGGTCATGAAGATAGTCTCAGCTTGTGTCCCCTCTGTCTTCTTACCTCACGTCTTGAATCTCAGGATGAGATTCTTGTTTAGTGGGGGTGAGTTGTCACATCCCTAGTTCTGGTAATGCTTAGTGCTAGCATCTTGTGTTGCATCATGTCTAAGTTTTAATTAAACTTGAAATGGGGACTGATAAACCCTAGCAGAAAATGAAATACAACTAGGGCAAAGTAAATCTTTTCCATCTACCCAAAATGGCCTTTAGAAAAGTTCATCAATTTTGGAATGGGTGAAAACTTCTCCCAAAAATGGTGCACACATTTCTAGGACATTTCTAGATTTTAGAGTTAATTCATAAGTATTTGAATTTGGACAATTAAATTCTATAAATATTTTTGAGGGCTGTGGGAAATAATTTCCCAAGTGCCACAAATATTTTGAGCATTTTACAAAGTGGTTTGGCATTTTTGCTAAATCAAAACCAATTGCAGAAAATAGAAAACATAAAGAAATAGAAAAGAAAGAGAGAGAAAGAGTTACCTGGTCCACTTATCTGGCGGCCCAGCTCCGGCCCAACACTGTTGGCCCAGCCCACCGCAACCTCCTGTCGTCTTCCTCCCCTCCCCCCAAAGCTGCTGTTGTCGCCGCGAGAGAGCGCCCACGCAGGCCGTAGGCTCCAGCTCATGCTTGCCACCTCCTGCCTCTCCCTCGCGCCTGGAGACGCCAAGAGACCCTGACCTCTCTTTCCCTCGCCCGCAACCTCTCCCCTCCCCTCTGCTCTCTTTCCCATGGCCGACCGAACGAGCTGGAGTGCACCGATGCCGTTCGCCGCGGCCACAACCACTCCCTCGGTCCCTCTCCGCAACCCCGAGCTCTGCATCTTCGCCCTCCTCGTCCACGCCGAGCCAAAAAACCGCGGGAGCACCGCATCACCGTCCCGGACGTCTTCTTCAACCTCAGTGCCAGCGATCCCCACCGCTTGATTCGTCACCATCAGGCCTTCCCCAAGCTCATCGATGACTCCATTAGAAGCGTGGTGAGCTCCTGCCCCTAACCCCCTCCTCTCCCCTTTGATTACGCCGTATAGCCGCTATTTTTATTGGAGCCGAGCGCACCTCACCGCCGGCCATGTTGCCACCGCGAGCCGAACACGACCGTCCATGGCTCCTGACGTGCCTCGCATCGCGCAAACTGCTGTTGGTCGAGCTCCGGCCGCCGCCGTCGTTGTTGCCGCTGCCGCTGTATTCCGCCTCAGCTCCAGCCACCACCACTTTTAGACGCACCTTGTTGTGAGCGTTCCAACGTGCCCGGCCGCGTGACCTCTTGTCGCCGGAGTTGGCCGGACAAGCAACCTCGCGGTGCTCTGGTTACGCCGCTCGTAAACCGCTGGCGATGATGACGTGGCAGATTAGCTTAGGACTAATGACGCGGTTAGTTAACATGTAGCGACACTGACAGCGGGGCCCCGCTGCCTAATTAAACTTGGTTTAGTTTCTGCTTAGGATTAACTAACCACAGTGGCCCCACGCGTCAGCTTTGACCGTGCTGACGTGGACGTTGACTTGGCCCACCGGTCAGTGACACAAATGACAAAGGGTCACTGACCAGTGGGCCCCACTGGTCAGGTTTGACCTGGACCCGCCCTTGTTGACTTGCTGACATCACCCCGACGTCATGCTGATGTAGTAAAGGTTTTCTATGATTTTAAATAAATCAGAAATGATTTATTTATTTCAGAAAATGTCCAAAACTTCTAAAATTCATAGAAATTCAACCACAACATAGAATGAAATAAGTTATATATGAAAAATGATCCGAAAATTCCAATCATTCCATCTGTACTGGTTTCATCCATGTTTAAGCAACTTAGGACATCTCCAGCCGTTGGCCCCCCAGGGGCGCCTAAAATCGTCGCCTGGGGGTGAGCCGGCGCAAAAATTGGGCCTGGGGGCGAGATGGTCCCCAGCCGCCGGCCCCAGGGCCGCCCCAGGCACGTTTTAAAATAAAAGAAGTTCGGCGAAGTTCGGCTTAAACACGATAAAATTTGGCCAAACATGATAAATTTCGGCCAAACACAATAAATTTCGGCACATTTCGGCGAAGGTCGCGGCCGCATCCGTGTGTACGCGTGCGAGGGAGGGGAGGCGTCGGTGCGCCATCCCGTGACGCGCAGCCCGTGAGGAATCAATGGCAAGGCTGACCGGCGGCAGCCTTGGCATTGATTCCCTGCGGGAACCGAGGCCGTTGGGGGAAGACGAGGCGCCGTGTCGCTGACGCGGCAGGCCCGCGGCTGTTTCGCGCCAAAACAGTTCGCCCCGGCGCCCCCGGGCGCCCCCAGCGTGCCGGGTTCGGCCTGGGTCCGCCGGCGCTGTTTTCGGCCCGGGCCGGCGAAAATCGGGCTCCTGGGGGCGCGACTGGGCCATTTTTTTGGCGCCGGCGCGAAAAAATCGCCTGGGGAGGCCTTCCTGGGGGCGCGGCTGGAGATGCCCTTAACCTTGCTGTTTAGTGCAAAACATGATAAGGCACTATTAAATTCATAAGTTGAGTTTGGGATTGAACCTTTGGTTCAAAATGACTCAAACCCAGCTGGTTGTAGTTGCATTATCCCAACACACTCATTTTCCCTTGTCCTAATGATGCATCATATTGTACATTGCATTGATTGTGTTTCTTCTCTGTTGCCAGTAATTGTCCCCCCCCCCTCAGTAGATGTTGTTCCCGCGATGAGTTCGATGACACCGATGAAGAGATCTATCATCTTCAGAAGTACCAGGCAAGCAAAACCCCCTTGTTCATTCCGATACATTCCCACTCTCTTGCTCCTGCTCCCTTTTACTGCATTAGGACAACAACGATTCAACTGTTACATGTTGCGGTAGTTGAACCTCTTTCCTCTGCATGACCTGTCATTTCCACAGTAAATAGATGAAACCCACTAGCATGAGTAGGACTTGTTTGAGCCCTGATGTGCCTACTCATTCATGCTTGTTTGTCATGCCTGCTACAGCTTAGAGTTGAGTCAGGTCTCATTCATCGGAGATGAATCGGAGGTGTGTGAACATGACCTACTATTGAGAGCTAAGTGTGTGAACACGATTTGGTAAAGGTAGCGGTGAGAGGCCATGTAGGAGTACATGGTGGGTTGTCTCATTGAAACCGTCCTCAGGAACTGAGTTCTGTGTTTGTGATCCATGAACAGTTACTACCACACATTGGGTTCTAGTAACTCGACCCCTCTCGGCTTATTAACCGCCTCGATCTCTATCCAGGAGTTGCAACTAGTTTCTGGTGTTTGTAGGTTGTGTTAGTAGTCTACCAAGTGGCACTCAGTACAGGTGGGCTTGGGACAGACTAGGCACCATGGCACGGTGTACCAAGCATAGATCCATCTGTCGAGATGGGCTTGGGAACCCTGCACACATCGTTTGCGGCCGTGAGGGACACCCCGGTCGGATGTCCTTGCGGATGGAACCTGAATAGGCAATAAACCTGGACTAGAGACTTGCGTGGTTAGTCAGGTCGTGGCCGACTCCCTCGCCAGGCTTCCGCTTGAAGGTTGCCGAGATAAACGACATGTACATGGTGGTAAGTGGCGAGAGCGTGTGTGAAGAAGCACACCCCTGCAGGGTTAACTTCATCTATTCAAATAGCCGTGTTCGCGGTAAAGGACTTCTGGGTTGCCTGTGCAGTTCATAGATAACTTGAAGTGGATACTCTAAAATGCGCAAGATAAGTGTGAGTGCTATGGATGGCGTTCTCGTAGGGAGACGGGGGCGGATCCATAGTGGTGTATTGATATGGTGAATATGTGGACTCGTGTGCGCCACCTCAAAAGAGTTACTTGCAGTCGTAGTTAGGATAGCCACCGAGTCAAAGCTGCCTTGCTGCAGTTAAACTCCACCACCCCCTTATTGATACTGATGCATATGTAGTTAGTTCTGATGTAAGTCTTGCTGGGTACATTTGTACTCACGTTTGCTTAATTTATGTTTTTGCAGAGAGACTTCAGTCTCGCTAGTAGTTCCGCGTGGACTTTGACGTTTAGCTTGTTACCTCAGCTATGATCTTGTGACTCGGGAGGGTCTTGTAGATAGTCGGGCTTCTCAGCCTTTTTCATTTGTAGTTGTCTGTACTCAGACAAGTTAAGCTTCCACATGTGCTTGTTGCTTGTATGACTTGAATGTTGTGTCATCATACCCATGTTTGTAATATCTGGCTCTTCGGAGCCTAATGAATAAATAATTTGAGTGGTAGAGTTTTGCTGTGATGCCATGTTGTATTTACACATATCGGCATATTGTGTGTATGATTGAAAAGCTTGGTATGTGTGGGATCTGACAACCTAGTTGTTTATCCTTGGTAGCCTCTCTTATGGGGAAATGTAGTCTAGTGCTTCCACTGAGCCATGGTAGTCTGCTACAGCCCGATTTACCGGAGTCCTGCTAGCCTAGTTACTATTGCTCTGGAACACTTAGACTGGCCGGCATGTGATCCACTTCGTTCCTGTGTCTGTCCCTTCGGGGAAATGTCACACGGTGACTTCCGGAGTCCTGCTAGCCTGCTACAGCCCGGGTTCCCGGTGTCCTGTTAGCCCAGTTGCTACGGCCCAAATTCACACACTGGTGACCGACATGTTCGATGCTGGTTCATGTATGCTTGTCCCCTTAAGTTAGCGCCACTTTGGGTTCATGACTACTCATGTCAGCTCGGGTTCTCTATCATATGGATACTAGCGACACTATCATATACGTGAGCCAAAAGGCGCAAACGGTCCCGGGCCAGGTAAGGTGGCACCCGTGGGAATACCGTGCGTGAGGCCGCAAAGTGATACGATATGTTACATGCTAGATCGGTGTGACTTAGAATCGGGGTCCTGACACACACTTTCCTGGGTCATGCCCAGCCCCGGAAGATCAACACGTCACAGCCCCACCTAGACACAACAAAGAGGTCAGCACGCCGGTCTAAATCCTATGCGCGTAGGGGTGTGGGCTCATCGCCCATTGCACACCTGCACATTGCGTACGCGGCCAGTGAGCAGACCTAGCAACTTCCATTACAATGGAAGTTGCGTTACGCGGTCAAACCCGGCGCGCGCCGCTCAGTCCCTGACGTGAAGAAGGCTTCGGCTGATACCACGACGTCGAGTGCCCATAATTGTTCCCGCGTAGTTGGGTCATGCGTATAGGCCAGTGGCCAGACTTAGATCAAATACCAAGATCTCGTTAAGCGTGTTAATTGATGTAACCGCGGACGCCGACCAGGGCCAGGCCACCTCTTCCTAGGCGGTCTCAACATGCCCTGTCGCTCCGCCACAAAGTAACAGTCGGAGGCCGTTGGGAACTCAGGCCCACCACTACCTGGATGGAGCCACCTGTCCTTTCAGCCCCCACATCGGAATCACATGCAGGTACTCTACGAGCCGATCCGACTTTAGTCACCACCTGTATGTATGTATGTATGTATGTATGTATGTATGTATGTATGTATGTATGTACCCGTGATCACCTCCCGAGTGATCACGGCCCGATAGTATAGCATGGCAGACGGACAAGAATGTAGGGCCACTGATGAAGTACTAGCAACCTATACTAAGCATGTAGGATTGCAGGTAAAGGTAACAACTGTACCAACAAAGACAGGCTATGCAGCAGAATAGGATTAACCGAAAGCAGTAACATGCTACACTACTCTAATGCAAGCAGTAGAGAGAAGGAATAGGCGATATCTGGTGATCAAGGGAGGGGCCTTGCCTGGTTGCTCTGGCAAGAAGGAGGGGTCATCAACACAGTAGTCGATCGAGGCACCAGCAGCGGCGTCAGTCTCGTAATCTATCGGAGAGAAGAGGGGGAAGAAACAATGAATACAATGCAAATAACAATGCATAACAAGAAAAGTAATGGTGTCAGGTCTGCCCTAACGCGGTAGGAGGTGATACCGGCGAAGAGGGGAAACAACTGGGAAAGTATCCCCGGCGTTTCGCGTTTTTAGACAGATGAACCGGAGAGGGAAAGTTGCGTGTTAGCTATGCTAGGGATGTGTGGCAGATGAACGAGCTGCGTATTCGGATTCGTTTCGTCGTTCTGAGCAACTTTCATGTATAAAACTTTTTCATCCAAGTTGCGGATTACTTTATGTGAATTTCTGAAGTTTAAACAATATTCTAAAATCATTATTAATTGAAAAATAAATATTAAAACTCTAGATGCACCTAGCACAGGGTACACAGAATTGCACCCACTGGCTGATAGGTGGGCCAGGGGTCCTAGTTGACTAGTCAAAGTTTGACTAGTCAATTGGGGGTGGGGCTCCCTGTCATAGACTAGGATTAGTTAATTAATTCCAGTTTCAACTAATCAAGTGATTAGGCTAATTAATCCTAGTCAATTAAGTTAATTAATTACATAATTAACTTTTAATTAAATTAATTAAATATATTTTTTAATTTGTAATTAATTTTTTAAAGCTTCTTTTGGGGGGGCTGGGCCCCATGTGTAAGTGGCCCATAGGACAGCCGGGTTAACATGCACAAGGGGCGGGCGTGGGCACCCGTCGAGGCTGGACCCGGGCGACGGCCAGCGTGCACGGATGGGCGCCGGCGAGGTCACGGCGGGGCGGGGCCGTGGCGAAGCGGGTGATCGCCGGAGGAGGACGTCGGGGCCGTGGAGGGTGCGGCCGGACCACTGCGGGGCGGGTCAACGAGCAGCGGCGATCCTGGGCGGCGGAGGTGGTTGCGGTAGAGCCGCGCGGTTGCTGGCGCGCGCGTGGGAGGAAGGCCGGGACGACGAGGTAGCTGCGGCACCGACGAGGCAGGGCCGCACGCGCAGGGCGACAGGTGGCTGCGGCGATGGCGGTGCAGGCGTGAGGCGCGTAAGGGGAGGGGTGAGCGGCATGCTGCGGGCGCGGACGCGGTAGTAGCAGAGGGAGCAGGGCGGCGCGAGGCGGGGCTCGGGCGAGGATTGGTGCGGGCCGAGACGTTGCAGATGCGGAGAGGCGCCGGGGAGGTGCGCATGGTGGACGGCCAACGGGCGCACGGCGTCCGGGGTGACCGCGGGCGTGGAAGCCGGACGACGCCGGTGGGCGCGGGCAGCACGGTGGCCAGGGGCGCGCAGGGCGATGGCCGGTGCGAGGGCCGCGGTGAGCGCGTCGTGGGGGAGAGGAGAGGCCGGGGGCCTCACCGTAGTTGTAGGGCATGGGGCAGCGGGGCTCGGGGACGAGGTCGACAACGAAGAGGACGGCAGGGCAGCTCCGGCGAGGTGGCGGCTCGGGCGACGGCGCAGTCCAGCGACGTCGGGGGCGGTCGTCGCCGGGCTCGATCCCGATCCAGAACTGGATCGGGGGAAGAGAGAGAACGAGTGGGGGAGTGGGGTGTCAGTTAGGGTTTGGGTTTCCCACTGGTGGGGATATGGAGGGGGTTGGGCCGGCCTGTTGGTGGGCTGGCCGGCTGGGCCATCTGGCCCAGTTGGCCAGGGGGGTCCTTTTCTTTTATTTTTGTTTTCTATTTTGTTCTTCTCTTTTTACTTATTTTAGTTTTATGTTTTCTCCAAACTTTAACTTAGTTCAATTTATAAATTGTCAAAACAACACCTAAATTTAGTATGTCAAATATACTACTACCACATTAATTTGCTACCCAAGCTAACATAGTTTCATGATTATTTAATATTTAGAAGTATTTAAATAACAATTTTAGCTACTATTTTGTTCAGTTTATAGTATCTAAACATTTTATGAAGGTGTGGTTTCTCCACCATAATTTCCTATGCAATATCTGGTTCACTCTGAACATTTTAGTTTCAATATTTGAGAAGTTTTGTTGTTTGCTTGATTTTGAATTTGAATTTGAATCAGTTTCGAACTGACGCGAGACTAGCAACATTAATCCAAGTGACATGGCAACATTAGCAGAGGGTTGTTGTAGCTTAATTACCCGGGCGTCACATGGAGACTCTCTATATGCAGAACATGGTGCTACTCTGAAGAACAAGTGTGGTAAAGGATAGTAACATTGCCCCTTCTCTTTTTTATTTTTTCTCTATTTTTTTAGAACAATATCACGAACCTCGTCCCCACTTTTTTGTGGACTGATTAGTCTACATCATTATTTTCCTCACTGGGACATGCTACCTCACAGTGTACCAGGATGTGCAATGATCTAGCATAACATGTATAGCAATGATGAACGGTGGCTTTGCAACAAATATCATGTTAGCTCTATATGATCATGCAAAGCAAAATGACAACAAACACAAGTCATTTGAATAGTAATGGTGGGAGTTGCATGGCAATATATATCAGAATGTCTATGGAAATGCCATAATAGGTAGGTATGCGGGCTGTTTTAAGGAAGGATATAATAAGGCTTATGTTATGTGTGATACAGTGTATCATTTCAAGGGATTTGGATGCACCGGCCAAGTTTGCACCAAGATTCGAGGTGAGAACAGACAATGCACGGTACCGAAGAGGCTAGCAAATTATGGAAGGGTGGAAGTGCTTATAGTCCAGAACTCACATTAGTCATAAAGAACTCAAATACTTATTGTGAAAGTTTATTAGCCCTTGAAGCAAAGTAATTCTCGCATTCCCCAAGGAGCAGGTTGGTAGGATTTGACCAACATGCGCCCCTGATCTATACTACACAAAGGATATCAATTAGGAATAAATTATGATCCAACTTCCTCGCTATGTGCCATGACCGACACTTTAATGAGGCAGAAATCACAAACCTTAACACTGATATTTGTACTAACCAATGCTTATCAACTAGCAAAGCTTCATCTTATAACCTTATTATCGTTGATCATGTGCATCATATTCAGTGATCTACATGAAAGTTTTTATTATAGCACTCTTGTATGCCTATCATTGACTAAACATATAACTCATGCAAATTACCACTACCTATTCAACTCTCAAAAATATATAAGTGAAGCATGAGAGTGCAAATGATTTCTATAAGTATTGTCGTGCTCTAAAGATATAAGTGAAGCACATGAGCAATTGCCTCGACCCAAAAGATATAAGTGAAGTTAAATGAGCATTCTATAAATTGTGATGAATGTGTATATCTCATAATTGGTGTGATCAGTAAACAATGATTGTGAAAACAGTCAAACAAAATAGAATATAATACACATTGCTCCGAGCAAAACACATACCATGTGATGAATAAAAATATAGCTCCGAGTGATATTACCGATAGATTGGAGATGAAAGAGGGGATGCCTTCCAAGACATATGCTATTTTAGATGCTTGGATATTCCTTGAATATTATCTTGGGGTGCCTTGGGCATCCCCAATCTTAGGGCTTTTCTGCTCCCAATTTATTCATCCATCGTCATCTCACTCAAAACTTAAAAATTTCAATCACACAAAACTCAACAAAACCTCGTGAGATCCATTAGTATAATAGATAAATCATTAACTTAGGTACTATCATAAATAGATTCATAATTGTTCCTGCATAATTTCTACTATATTCTATCATCTTGATACGTCTCCAACGTATCTATAATTTTTTATTGTTCCATGCTATTAAAGTATCATTCTTGGAAGTTTTATATTCATTTACTAGCAACTTTATATCATTTTTTGGGACTAACCTATTGACATAGTGCCCAGTGCCAGTTGTTGTTTTTGCTTGTTTTTTACTTCGCAGAATATCCATATCAAATGAAATCCAAACGCAGCGAAACTTTTTGGAGATTTTTTTCTGCCCAGAAGACACCCAGGAGGTCCAAGATGTGCACCAGAGGGCCCCTATGGGGCCCACTAGGTACCAGTGCATGCTAAGGCCGGTAGTGGTGCCCACAGGCACCCCTCCACCGCCTCTCAGCTCTATAAATACTCTAATATTCTAGAAACCCTAAGGGAGTCATTGAAACACATTTCCAGCCACCGCAAGTTCCAGAACCACGAGATCCAATCAAGAGGCCTTCTCCAGCACTCTGCCAGAGGGGTCAACTGTAACACCCCATTTGTAACTTTTCCCAATATTGGCAATATAACCATCTTGTTGTTCACCAATCCCAACTGGTTTCCTCCTTGTTGGTTTCATTTCGGGTTTTGCTTTGTTTCATATTGCTTTGTCTTGTCATTTTTTCATCATGTTTCTTTTTGCCATTAATTGTTGCATCATGGTCTCATCATAGAGTTGCATTGGTGCTTCTTGTTGTGTTGCATTTCTTCATGCTCATCATGTGTATTGTGGTATTAATAGTATTGTGGTGAAGTGTGCATCACTCCAAGGCCATCTCTCTCTAACCTTGCATCACCTCTCCCCTCCTTCTCTTTTCTTTTATTTGGAAAGTGCCATTTTCCCTACTCCATTAATGTTCAATACTTCCTCACAAATCAGTCATCATGTCCTAAACCTCTCTGCCAAATTCCATCAAATTTTAAGTTCTTTTGGTTAGGTTTTAAAATGGCTCAAGTTTGAATTATATTCAAACTTGACTTATTTTCTTTCCTCTAAAAATATCCAAGACAATTTATTCAATTAGAGCAATATTTCAGGATCATGGGTATATTTTATATTTCTCTAACTCCTCTCCTAGCCCCCTGGACTTTTCCTTTTATTGCACCTGTTTATTTAAATAAACAGAATTAGTAAAAGAGGCAAAGCTTACCTGGGCCGGGCTCCCAGCGCAGCAGCCACCGCAGCCCAGCAGCAGCGGCACCCACCTGGGCCTCAGCCACTAGGCCAACCAGCCCAACGAGCCCGCGCGCATGACACTTCCCCTCTTTCTCACCCAAATACCCGCTCACCCCCCTCTGCTTCGTGCCCACGTGGCCAAGCCGGCCCCATTCGCCAGCGACCCTAGCTACACCCCTCACCCACCTTCTTCCTCCTCGGTCCCCCCTTGCGAGCACGCACATGCCATGGACGAGTGCGTCACGTGCTCCACCTGCTCGCCCTAGCCCTTCTAAACCCCGCTCTCCATGTCCACCGAGCCGCTAGGGTTTCCCTCTTCCCTCCACTGCCGCCGCCAGGAGCGTAGAGCCACCAGATCCATCGCGCCACCGCCGTCCCGAGCGCATCGGCATGCACGAGCTCGTCGTCAGCATGCTCACCGACGCCCTCTGCCTCACTGACTGTGTCCCTCTTCTTCCTCGACATCGACTCCGTCCCCGACGTCGACTACGGAGGCCTAGGACGTCCAGTTGTCGTCCTCGTTTTCAACTCCGGTGGTCGTAGCCATTCATCCGTCATCATCGTCGACTCTGTCTACCTCTCCACAACCCGAGCCCACCGCTGAGCTTGTGGTGAGCTCCTGATCCTCCCCATCTCTCTTTACCCCTCGTTTCCATGCTCTAAGCGAGGCCATCATCTCCGCCCGAACGCGCCGCCGTCGGGCCTCATCTCCGGCAAGGACCCCGACCTCGCTCGCCGCAGTTAGCATGCCCGACGTGTCCCTCACATCGCAGTCCCCCGATCCGTGCTCGCTGCCGCCTGTCTAGCTCCCCCGCGTCGTCGCATCCATCCTCACCGCGCTGCCTCTGTAGCACGTCGCTGCCGACGCCTCCGTCGTCGCCCGGTGCTTTTTGCAACACCCGCGGGTGCGGGATCCTATGGTGATCCCGTTGCGCCCCGTCGTCGCATCTTTTGGTCACCGGAGAGACTCCGATGAGCTCTCCGCCGTCTCTGCACCCCGGCGAACCCCTCCTCTGTTTTCCCCTGCTCGAGCCTACCGTGAGCCTCCACCATGTGGGCCCTGCAGGACCCACCAGTCAGCCACACCCACGGTCAGGACCCCACCTGTCACACACCTAACCCCCTCCTTTTCTTTTATTAATTCCTTTTCTGCGAATATTCCATTTCTAGAAATGGAATCTTTCCATTTCGGGCTAGTCCATTTCTGGACATTTCCAGTTTTGGAAAATGCCATTTCTGTCTATAGCCATTTTAGGCAGGGTTTCACTTAATGCATTGTGGTGATTTTACAGTGGTGACCTAGACATATTATATATGTTTTGGGGCTAGAAAAATCCAATGAATCCATTGGTGGCATCCATTTCATCATATGAGCAAGTTTGCTCACATGTCATTTTACATGATGTTGATGTTTTGTCTTTTATGTGTATATTTATGCAATCATGCTATGTGGTATTTTGGCACATGTGTAGCTTCCTTTTCATGTCTAATCCATGCTAGATTTTATTACATGCCAGGACATGCTTTATATTGAGTGCCACAAGCTTGCAAAGTTGCTATCATGAATCTGTTTCTGCCATGACATGAATTCTACTAAGTCTAAAATCTGTTCATATCACTTGCCATGTTTGCATTGATGCTATCATCATCTCTGTAGATCTTTGGAGCAAGTTCAGTAAGGGAGTTTTGTTAATTGCTTTAGTACTAGCATGTCATGCTCCAGTTTGCCATGATATGTTCCTTTAGCATATTGTTTACTAGGCATAAACATTTCTACCTGATGCTATTTCTGTTATGCTCAGTGAATTTCTGCCAAGTCTGTTAAACTGTTGTCATTTGCATTTTTGCCATGCTGTTTTAGACCTGTTCTAGTGAGTTCTAGTAGTAGCTCAGTGTTCATGATTTGTAGAGCTTCACCTGTACTTCACTGACATGTATTGTGTTTTCATGCTTGGGTGTTGTAGCATATTTAAACCTTGCATCTAAGTGGCCATGTTGTTGTGTTAAGCAGATTGCATCATATCTTCTTTTGCTTGTCATTTGCAAACCGTGCATCCATTTTCAGTGATCTTCATATCGATTCCAACCAAAATCTCTCAACCTATCCAGTGGCATGCTTGGTTTGCCAAGTTAATGCTATGATCATCTTTCCCCTTCCGGAGTACCATATGCATTGCACATCATATATTGCATCCCATGCCATGGCTTGCATCATGTTGCTTGCGCATTGCATCGTATTTGATTGTTGTTCCCTTACTTGTGTTCTTGCTTTGGGTAGAGCCGGGAGACGAGTTCATGAATGAGGACCCTGTCGAGTACGTTTATGAGGAGCAAGCTTTCGACAACCCTGAGAACATTTCAGGCAAGATGATTATTACCCATGATATCACTTCTATCTTTGCTTGCTAGTTGTTCGTTCTATCGCTATGTCGCGCTACCTACCACTTGTTATCAAGCCTCCCTTATTGCCATGTTAAGCCTCTAACCCACCTTCCTAGCAAACCATTGTTTGGCTATGTTACCGCTTTTGCTCAGCCCCTCTTATAGTGTGGCTAGTTGCAGGTGCAGTGCAGGTTGTTCCAAGTTGGAACATGGATATGTTGGGATATCACAATATCTCTTATTTAATTAATGAATCTATATACTTGATAAAAGGTGGAAGGCTTGGCCTTTTGCTCGGTGTTTTGTTCCACTCTTGCCGCTTAGTTTCCGCCATACCGGTGTTATGTTCCTTGAATTTTTGCGTCCCTAACACGGTGAGGCTTTATGGGCCCCTCTTAACAGTTCACTTTGAATGAAACTCTTCCAGCAAGGCCCAACATTGGTTTTACCATTTGCCTAATAACAACTAAAATTTTGCATAGGGAGTAATTAACCCGAGGATACTTAATCAACCCCCCCCCCCGGGCTAGTGCTCCTCTGAGTGTTGGTCCAAACCGAGCAGACTGTGGGGCCACCACGGGGAAACTCAAGGTCTGGTTTTACTCATAGGATGCCTCATCCAGTGTGCCCTGAGAACGAGATATGTGTGGCTCTTATCAGGATTTGTTGGCACATTCGGGCGGTCTTGCTGGTTTGTTTTACCATTGTCGAAATGTCTTGTACACCGGGATTCCGAGTCTGGTTGGAGGGTCCCGCGATGGAGGATTGTCTCTGCGGATCGTGAGCTTGTTATGGGCTAAGTTGGGACACCCCTACAGGGTTTAAACTTTTGAGAGCCGTGCCCGTGGTTATGTGGCAGATGGGAGTTTTTAATATCCGGTTGTAGTGAACTTGAAACCAAACTCTTTAAAATACCCCAACCGCGTGTGTAACCATGATGGTCTCTTTTCGAGAGGTTCGGGAAGAGAACACGGTGGGGTTATGTTTGAATGTAAGTAGTTCAGGATCACTTCTTGATCATTACTAGTTCGCGACCGTTGCATAGTTTCTCATCTTATTCCTGTATTCGTAAGCTAGCCACCATACAATGGTTAGTGCTTGCTACAACTCCTCCATATAACCATACTTTTCCTATGAGCTTGAATAGTCTTGCTATCGCGGGTTTTGAGATTGCTGAGTCCTCGTGACTCAGCAGATACTACAAATACAGTTGCAGGTGCCAATGAGACTGATGCACGTGAAGCCACTGAACTCAAGTGGGAGTTCGACGAGGACCATGGCCGTTACTATGTTTCCTTTCCGGATGATCAGTAGTGGTGCCCAGTAGGGACGATCGCGACTTAGCATGGGTGGTTGTCTTTTATTTGTTTGATTTCGTCCGTGGCCGGACTTTGTGTTCATCTTGAATGATTATATAACTTGATGATTTTGTGTGACATTGTGGCGGTTGTAAGCCGAAGCTCGTATTCTATCTATTCAGTACATGAGATGAGCACAGATACAGCCACTCTTGCGACCATACCAATATGCGCTTATGCCCCAAGTCGTGCCTCGACACATATGGAGTATAGTCACATATTGGGTGTTACAAGTTGGTAATCAGAGCCATCTCGACTTAGGAGCCCCCTGCTTGATCGAACCGCTGACGTTGTTGAGTCTAGAACAAAACTATTTTGAGTCTTAGGAATATATATATATATCGGAGAGTAGGATTCTTTTTACTCCTCATCCTCTTCGTCGCTCTGGTAAGGACTCCTGACGTAGATGTTTTGACTTCCCTCTCCTCATTTTCACTAAAAAATAGGATCACGCAGGTATCTTGGGATCGTTCCGATATTGTTGTGACGAGGACATTGTTCTTGGTGCCTCCTGACATTTAGGGGTTGTGGCAGTGTCCCGGGGAGTTGAGCTCCGAGGTGTTGTCGTCACAATTTTATCGTTGGAGTTCTGGTATACCTGAGCTCGCTGACATCAAAAAACTCTTTTATGCAGTTAGTGCTGAGATAACCTTGACGCCACCCAGTACTAGGCAGGGAGTTTGAGAGTATTGCCACATCTAGTATAACAGATGCTTTTCGAAGGTCGAGGTACACGATTTTCGGAGTTTTCTTGGTTATGTGTTCACAGATGGATACAATGGAGGATAGGGCTTGTCAGTTGTGTGATATATATTGTACCTCCCTATATCCCCAACACCAGATTGCATAACCAGAAAGTTTTGGGAGTTAATAGGTGGGAATTCAAGTAGCTCTTAGTTATTCTTCCGACAGATAATTGGTATGGGATTGGGGGATCCTTAAAATTTATTTGTTCCAGTCGTACCTTGTTGTTTCATTCATCAACCTTTGTCTAAGTGGCTTCTCACCTTAATGGTCGTGTAATGTTAACTTTGGAATGCATTCGTTCAATCTATGTTCGAATTTTTATTGTGAAGACTTCTTTGCACATATCTATCCATTGATTCAGCTTGTCTATCATAGTCTAACGGATGTCACCTTCTTCAGGATGGCTCCCCCAACGCTTCTGAATCCGCAACGTACTTATGGAGAGCAGTCCAACCCTCTGCCACCTCCTCCGCCTCCGGACGCATGGCAAGCTTTGATGGCGGCCACCAACGGTAACACTCAGATGCTGATTCGGCTCATGCAAGAGCAGAATCAAGGCCAAGGCAACCAAGGGAATTTCAACAATCAACCTCAGTTTGCTATACTCAACCAGTTTCTTGCAAATCAGCCAAAGTCTTTCAGCGCTTGTGTTGAGGCCATGGACGCTGATGATTGGCTCATGGACATCAACAAGCATTTTGAATGCAGCAATGCCAGGCCTGAGGACTATGTCAAGTTCGCTTCTTTTTAGCTCAAGGACCAAGCAGCATATTGGTATCAACGGTACAAAGACTCAAGAGGGGGTCGAGTGATTACCTGGACTGACTTCTGCCGGGAATTTTGAGCTCATCACATTCCAACAAGTGTTGGCAAGAGCAAGCATGAGGAATTCTGCAATCTCAAGCAAGGAAGCATGTCTGTGTATCAATACAATGTCAAGTTTCAGAATCTTGCTCGCTTCGCAAGGCAAGATGTTGCTGATGAAAAGAGCGTGATCTATCACTTCAGGGGTGGCCTCAAAGAGGATCTGTAGTTATCTCTCGTTCTTGTGGAGTCTACTCAGTTTGATCAGTTCTATACCATGGCTCTAAAGCAAGAAGCTGCTCAGCTTAAGTGTGAGGCTTCCAAGAAGAGACTCAGGGATGCAGTCTAGTCTTCCTCTTCAGTAGCCTAATCATGTGAACACACAAAAATAGTAGGTAAAAGTGTTGGTTTGTCTCCCAACAAGCGTTTTTCTTTAATGCCTTTTAGCTAGGCATGATGATTTCAATGATGCTCACATAAAATATAAGAATTTACACATAAAGAGACCATCATGAATCATAAGTTCCTATCTCATAATAATTTTCAGTGACATCATGAATAGATTCATCAATATAACCATCACATAAAGCATTCTTTTCATGATCCAAAAGCATAGAAAATTTATTACTCTCCATATAAGCAATTTTATTCTCATTCATAATAGTGGGAGTATCATAGGAAACTTGAATACTATAAATTGTTCCCACATTAAAAGAGTAATGTTCAGTAAAAGGATATTCAAAATTATGACAATAATTATCACTACTTTTTATAACAGAAGTGTCATCACAATAATCATCATACATGGGAGGCTTGCCATCATCATAGCAAATTTGATCATTCAAGGTAAGGGGACTAAAAAGATCTTCTCCATTAAGCATAGTGCTACCTCTTGAGCACTGCGTTGGATTTCCTTGAAGAGGAAAGGATGATGCAGAAAAGTAGCATAAGTATTTCCCTCAGTTTTTGAGAACCAAGGTATCAATCCAGTAGGAGGTTGCGCGCGCGTCCCTAGTACCTGCACAAAACAAATAACTCCTCGCAACCAACGCGATAAGGGGTTGTCAATCCCTTCACGGTCACTTACGAGAGTGAGATCTGATAGATATGGTAAGATAATATTTTTGGTATTTTTGTGATAAAGATGCAAAGTAAAATAAAGGCAAAGTAAAAAAAGAAAAGGAAATAACTAAGTATTGGAAGATTAATATGATGAAGATAGACTCGGGGGCCATAGGTTTCACTAGTGGCTTCTCTCAAGAGCATAATTATTTTACGGTGGGTGAACGAATTACTGTTGAGCAATTGACAGAATTGAGCATAGTTATGAGAATATCTAGGTATGATCATGTATATTGGCATCACGTCCGAGACAAGTAGACCGACTCCTGCCTGCATCTACTACTATTACTCCACTCATTGACCGCTATCCAGCATGCATCTAGAGTATTAAGTTCATGAAAATAGAGTAACGCCTTAAGCAAGATGACATGATGTAGAGGGATAAATTCATGCAATATGATAAAAAAACCCATCTTGTTATCCTCGATGGCAACAATACAATACGTGCCTTGCTGCCCCTACTGTCACTGGGAAAGGACACCGCAAGATTGAACCCAAAGCTAAGCACTTCTCCCATTCCAAGAAAGATCAATCTAGTAGGCCAAAACAAACTAATAATTCGAAGAGACTTGCAAAGATAACCAATCATACATAAAAGAATTCAGAGAAGATTCAAATATTGTTCATAGATAATCTTGATCATAAACCCACAATTCATCGGTCTCAACAAACACACCGCAAAAAGAAGATTACATCGAATAGATCTCCACAAGAGAGGGGGAGAACATTGTATTGAGATCCAAAAAGAGAGAAGAAGCCATCTAGCTAATAACTATGGACCCGGAGGTCTGAGGTAAACTACTCACACTTCATCGGAAAGGCTATGGTGTTGATGTAGAAGCCCTCCGTGATGGATGCCCCCTCCGGCGGAGCTCCGGAACAGGCCCCAAGATGGGATCTCGTGGATACAGAAGGTTGCGGCGGTGGAATTAGGGTTTTGGCTCCGTATCTGATCGTTTGGGGGTACGTAGGTATATATAGGAGGAAGGAGTACGTCGATGGAGCAACAAGCGGCCCACGAGGGTGGAGGGCGCGCCTGGGGGGTAGGCACGCCCCCTACCTCGTGGCCTCCTCCTTTGTTTCTTGACGTAGGGTCCAAGTCTCCTGGATCATGTTCGGTGAGAAAATCATGTTCCTGAAGGTTTCATTCCGTTTGGACTCTGTTTGATATTCCTTTTGTTCGAAACCCTAAAATAGACAAAAAAACAACAATTTTGGGCTGGCCCTCCGGTTAATAGGTTAGTCCCAAAAATAATATAAAAGTGGATAATAAAGCCCAACAATGTCCAAAACAGTAGATAATATAGCATGGAGCAATCAAAAATTATAGATAGGTTGGAGACATATCAAGCATCCCCAAGCTTAATTCCTGCTCGTCCTCAAGTAGGTAAATGATAAAAACAGAATTTTTGATGTGGAATGCTACTTGGCATAATTTTAATGTAATTCTTCTTAATTGTGGTATGAATATTCAGATCCGAAAGATTCAAGATAAAAGTTTAATATTGACATAAAAATAATAATACTTCAAGCATACTAACAAAGCAATCATGTCTTCTCAAAATAACATGGCCAAAGAAAGTTATCCCTAGAAAATCATATAGTCTG